>NC_050511.2:59062881-59364381 GCF_012460135.2 Molothrus ater
TTTTGATATTGCATATTTTCAGTTTCAAATTTTTTTCATTTCTGTCTGTAGGCAGAAATGCTTCCTTGTAATTTTAAATTGCTTCCCAGGATTCTGTTGGTTAAATAACTATCTCCTTTCATGGGAAGGTGAGGTGTATTATTACCAGTTACTAGGTATTTTCATCTGTTCCTCTATTTGTGGTAAGATTAGCTCCTGTGAGGTCATGTTCCTAACTGATATTAATTGAGGTTTGCTTGTAGGGTATTTTAGGGAAACCCTCCCAGTCAAAGCTTGGGGCCTGGCCAAGCCCTGGCCCTGGCTAGTTGAGGGAAGTATGGCATCAGACCCAGGTGTTTCTGCACTAAAAATGTGATCAAGTCACTTTGGCTTGCTGACTTAGTCTTTTAAAAGATGGACCCTCTTTTGAGGTAAACGTGGAAACCTTGTCTGGAAAAAGGCTCTCCAGATCCTCACTGTGAAATGGTGCTCCCCAGCAATTGCAGACTCTGGGTGATGGTTAAGTATTTAGACAGTTGATTTTTGCTCTGTTGTGTTTGTTGTTTTATTAGATATGTTTAAGTGTTCACTGTAAGAGAACTGTTCACTGCATGTTATGTTACACATATTCCTTAACTTGGGAGGTTGAAATACATGTTATGATTGGTATCTTCTCCACATGTATTTTTGCCTCTGCACATACAGGTGAACATACAAAAGATATCCAGTGTCATTTTTTGTCCACTTTTGCAGCCCTTGAGTACCTGTTTCTGTAGACCCTGATAATGGGCCAGCCTATACATCAAAATGGATAGCCAAATTTTTTTCATTTCTGGGGCGTACACCATGTCACAAGTATTCCACATTCCCCTATGGTCAAGCGATTGTTGAACAGGACCACTGCATTCTCAAGCCCATGTTGCTAGAACAAAAAAGGGGCAGTGCAAAGATAGGATATACCCCCATGAAAGATTGTAAAAGGCCTTATATGTTCTTAATTTTTTGAATTGGGTTCAGAATGACCTAACCCCTGTCCAACAACATTTTAGTGAATCACAGACTCACTTAGACAAAGCTCAGGTAATTGGGAAATGGGAAGAACCCTTTCCATTGATATGGAAAGGGTCCATGATACCTGCAGGCAAGGATATGCTTGTGTTTCCACAGATTCCCGTCCACGATGGCTACCTGCAAGAGTAGTCCAACCTGCCTTGGACTCTGGCTTCATCATCAGCTTGTGGGGAAGCTGAGTTAAAAAAAAATGAATGGATCTTGTTTGGTTCAGATGGTGGGTCAAACATGTTGTAATGCTGGGAGTGTTTTGCCTTGTGATTCTTGTTTGTATAGTTGATAAGGGTTGAAAAAGGTTCTGGTAGTACAGTTTCAAAACAAATAAGTTGGAATTGTAGATAGGGATAAGATAGAGTTGAGCTACAGGCTGCAGTACACACCTGCGAGGAGCCTGCCAGAAGCTGCCAGACGCCTGAACAGTGTGTTGTTACCCCTCTAAGGACATTAGCAAGCATGTTGCTGACTTGGCAATGTGTGATAGGGTCGCTTAGTGAAAAATACCATATAAGGAAATACTGTTTCTTGAAGAAGTGTATAAAACCAGCTGATTTCTCTCAATAAATGTCTCAGTTTCCTTGCTGCTCTGAGTATGTGTGTTGGTCATTACACTTCTGCTCTGAGGACTGAAAGTGTAAAGGATATTGATTTCTGTTCTTTAGCACCTGACTGGGAGCATCCAGTCTTGAAACCAAACCCCTAGCATAATTAAAACTGCTCCTGGCTCTCATCTCTTTGTCATTTTAAGTTGCTTATAAACTTTTAAAGCCAGAAATACAGTCCATTCTTCTCCGTTCAGCCTGAGATATGCTAGGATTCTAATTATCTATCTTCAAGAACAGTAATTTTAGACATACCTAGTCCAACTTAAAGGCTATGAAAATTTTACATAGGCTTTTACAGATGCTTCAATAAAAGCATATTACATTGTCAGTTTTCTTGTGGGTTTTTTCCCTTTATTATTCCATCTTGTTTATTGTCAAAGGAGAATTTAATGTCACTTGCTTCATCAGTGCAGAGAAAAGTCTAAACCCACAGTATTTATGTAATTTATTCCATATTCAAAATGCTTTAAAGATATTGGCTATTTTATAGAACATTTCTGTGCAGTGCAGTAGTCAGAGAGAAGTGATCTGATTATGGCTATGCAGAAACTTGCTGGCAAGAAAAGGCCTGAAAATAGAAGATTGTTATCCACAACTCTGCTGTCATTACACCACACGACATCTTTTACTAAGATGAAAAGAGAAAATGAAAAACATTACTGAACTAATGGACATCAAGCTCATATCCACTAATGTAGACAAGGCTTCTAAAAATTACTGTAACTCCATCCAGTGAGTCTTTTTACACTTAAGACATTATAGACAGTACTAGGATACTGCGACACTCAAAAATACACATTTACAAGCAGGCATCTGGTGAAACAAACTTTGTAGGCTAACTTCAGAAAGCTTTTACTTGTTGATAAGGAACTTAGACAAAACCTTGGGTCCTAATCCATGTAGCTTTCACAAGTTCTTTCAAATAGCCTTTAGAAGAGCTCATGGACATCCTCATGGCTGAAACAGATCCTGATATGCCCAGCTTTACTCTAGATGACATCTCACTGTGGTCTTTGAAGGCAAAAGATAATGGAGACCAGGATGTAGTTTTTCAGGCAGAGAGAGGATCACAAATACCCTGAAACATTGCCTTTTCCTGAGGAAAAACTAAATATAGCAGAAAAGAACATGTACTCCTGCCATATTTTCTGGCTGCAATCCCTCAGATAATATCTACTACTTAGTATAACCCCTTGTCATCAAAGCAGTCTCTACAAAGACAAAGGGATCTACCTTGAAATCACAGCTATTATCTTTGGATAGATACTGTATAATTTTTACGGCATTCTCATCTCTGTCATTTCCTCAGCAACAGGGATGGCATGTCTCCTATCAATAGGTTTCAGAATCAAACCATTTTTCTTCTGTCTGAAGTGCCTGGGTTATTATTGAGAGGGAAATGTCTTCTGGGGACCATGCAAAAATAATCCCAAACCCTCTTTCTTCTAACCTCATAATCTTACTGTGGAGTCACTATTGCCAAGCACCCCTTTTTCCCATTCTAAAAAGTTGTTTTTTTTAGAGGAAGTTTTTTTCAGTTTTGAGATTTTTAAATTTAGCTTAGCTTCCAAGTTAATCTAACTGTTTCTACTCAGCAGTATTATTAAAACATGTTTTATATTTAAGACTGTCAGCTAATTTAATGTAATCCAGTTAATACAAAAAAAATTTCCATTAATACTGCTTGCTGAAGAGGGAGGGTGCAATTGACTATGAAGAGGGGAAGCTGGCATCCTGAGATGTAGAAACAAGGTCAGGTAAAATAAAGAAAAAAAAAGCAATAAAAAGCATATCATGGCTTATGGAAGGACACACAGAGAGCTGTTAAAAATAACTGTATGTTTTCCTCTCTTTTTCTTAATGCATACCTCTTAAAATAGTATTTGTTGGCATGTATTTGTTTCCTGGTAGATATGCAATTCATTGCTAGGTTCACATTTATGTTTATCAATTGTATTTCTAACTTTCCAGCCTAGCTTAGTTCCCAGAAGCAAGAAGAAAAAAAACATGCTCAGAATTTAGATATTCCGCTTATGAATTAGGGTATCTGAGAAATGCTCAAGAGAGCTGAAAGACACATATATACACATAATGCAGTAAGAATTTTAAGCTGATATATCTGTTCTCCTCTTTTACAGAGACATATTCTGCTTTCAGTTAAGACCTCTTATTAAAGAATACTCAAATATGTGAAAGTGAAGATAAAATCTGACTGACCTTCAACAGGTTGTGGTGCATTCATACAGTAATGTCTATATCTCTTTTTAATTAGCAGTCCAAATGCAGTGAACAGATTGTACAGTGTACTACATCAGCCTGGCTCCTACATTTTCTATTTATTCATATTCATGTTTAAGGAGCTTCTTCCAAGTAGGGTTATTCTCCTCTCTCTATTCTCCCCAAAAACCAGATCATTAAGTAAACATAATTTCATTTACTGGCAGCTTTGCCAGGTAACTGAAAGGACGCTCAAGTCTACTGTTTCATGTATTTTTCTATACTTGGGATGAGAAATCAAATTGCTGCTAGCCTTAATCATTAACCAAAATGTTTAAAAGCATTCAATTACACACCCAGTGGGAAATTTCTGACTTTATTAGTGCCTTTTGAATCTGTGTTAGAAGTACCTAAGTACAAAAATCCAAAGTACTAAAATCCTAGGACAAAGGGCTTGCTTAATATATGACATTTTTATTAACTAGACATTCTTCCTTGCATTGAAGTGAAAAAGAGGGAAAAATATTTAATTTATCATCAAGATACTGAGAGTAAACTTTGCTTGGTTCTGAATTCAATATTAAAACAAACAAAAAATGTCTGTAATTGCCTATTTCTGACTTGCTTAAAAATGAATGAGTTGATGCATTGCTTTTTCATAGAACAGAAGAAGGGCAAATATACTCCTCAAAAGTATTAGTCAAACTATTTTTTCCTGGTGAGAAGAGGATGGTTAATTGTGTGATCCTTTGTTGTTATCCGGGAAAAATTTCTATGACATTCAACAGCCCATTTTTACCCAAAAGATTTACAGTTTGATTTATGATATATTGGAACAGTTGTAGCTGAGAAGTTCAGAATATTTTGAAAATCTCTTCAGAAGACTACTTTTATTATGCTTATGTCTTTGAGCTTCCTTTTTTAAGGTGATTTAACCTACATAAATTTTGTAAGAATTTTAAAAGAAAAATCAAATTAGATATGTTTAGGGTTAGAAAAGTCAGGCTGAGTAATTCCATTTCTCTCCCTAATCCTCAACAGGTTTTCAGACTTGCTGCATCTCATTAGATGTGGAAATTGGCTGACTGGAGTTGGAAAATTAGATTATAACTTAAGCATATATCCCTTCATTACCTTCTATGGAACCACACTCCCCAAGAGAAACCCATGAAGGATTCATGAATTATAGGAGTCATGGTCCCTCTGTATTTCTGATGGAAGTGAGAACATTTAGGCTGCTCTGTCTTCTTCAAGGTCTATCGGTTTCAGTGAGAACTGCCTGTTCAGAAGTAGATACAAATGTCACCCATTTCTAGGGCTGCTTTTCATCCTCATTTAAAATTGCATCCCTTGGGCTTACCAGTAACAGCATCAATAAAGTGAATCCAGTTATCCCTAACTAATTAGCTATTAAACAGCCTTCTCAGTAGGATGGAATTTTGCAAACCCAGTTCCACAAAAATCCTTCATAATAATTTCTCACACATATTGTGTTCCTTTGCCCACTTTGGGACAAAAAAAAAAAAAAAAAATCAACAGATTCCTTTTATTTGCTGTGAAGGATGTAAATATGTCAAAACACATGTAAGAGAGCAATATACCATTCTAGTATCATTAATTCAGTGAAATGTAAGAATAAATCTGTACTAGATGCCAGGAATGAGTATTTTTTTTTTCAAAACTGTGTTATGATATTCTCTTAATTAGAGTTTTTCTAATAAAAGCTGGATAAGCTGATATTTCAGAACATCATGTTACCTACTAAGGTGACATTTCTATGTTTTACCTCTTGTTTACCATAGTGCTTACTTTCTAGAAGATGTAGGAACTGTTATGTGTTTCCAGAAAGGCGTGAACTATGTTCAACACAGCTGACAGTGATTATACATATGGCCAACAATGACCAAAACATCATTAAAAAAATGCAACTACCAATTGTCACCCTAACAAATAGCATTGTATGCTTCCATTCCTTGTGTGCCCGCATTTGATCTGTCCTGTGACATTGCATTGAGCAAGGAAGGCCTATGTCAAATTACAATTGGAGAGTTGGCAAGCACATTTCTGGTGCTTTGTACAGTCAAGCAGGTGGAAATGGGGAAAGACGGTTAGGTTTTGTGGTGGAAAGGGATTCAAAATATCACCAAAAAAAAAGTGTCACCCTACCCTTCAAAAGCACATAAAAAGGGCTTTGATCCAAAACTGAAAAAGTAGGTCCCCTGGATCTGAAATATATCTAAAAGGTGGCATTCTCTGAAGTTAGCTCTAGAAAGCCCCTGAGGCTACAAAGATACAAAACCAGATTGCAGTGGTGCTTGCACTTCAGTCCTATAGCAAAGGAAGACATAAGCAACTGATAGAAATTCAGCAACTACCCCAGCGAGCTATTTGAAAAGCCACCCAAAAACTGCATAATTCATTAATACAGCATTCGTTTCTCCAGAAATCTTTACAAATACCTCAAATACTGGTGACTGGCAGAAATATCTTAGGAGAAAGCAGCACTAGTACAGCAGTACTAGTGTTTAGAGACTACAGAGACAAATACATGAATCCCTATGACTTACATTAGGATATTGTACAACTGAGTCTAAAGAGGGATTTTGGAAAATCGCTCCAGTGGAATTCCAAAACCAAGATCTTTTTGTTAAACATCTTTACAAGTCCATTCACATGTCTAGGCAGGGTGTTCTTTGTTAGCTGTTGTAATCAGGGCACTGTAGCTGCACTGCACTGCATGCACTCACTGGTGAAATCTCAGGGAAATTTACTTCAAAAAGAAATAAGATATTAAATCTATACACAGAGTAAGGATTAGAAATTGGTCAATCTTCTGTTTGGTAATATATATAATTAATAATTTCTGAGTTCTGACAAAAACATTTAGAACTGTGCATATCAGAAAGTAAAGCTATTGCAACAGCACTTAGTGACCTTTTGCAATCAGATGAAACCAAGTGCCATGTCTTTAAGGCAGGTAAGTCTAAAATCAGAGTGCAGTTTTTTAGTATATTGAATGAGCAAATAAAAGTTATTTGGGGGGGGGTAATTAATTAATTGGTCAATTCCATCAATTGACTTCTGCTATCCTATAAATCTTTGCAAACAGCCATTTCAAAAATATTGCTTAGGTTTAATGCTTTTCACAGCTTAATACAAACATTATAAGATCTTCCTGCATGCTGTCATTACATTAAAAAGCAGGAATTAAATGTGTTTCACCAATTGCAAGCAGATTCTTCCCTTTGGTCACAGTGAATGCACCTTCTTATTGATCACTCACCATGCTAATGTAAAGTCAAATGTAAATAGAAGGTGCAAATCTGGTATTCTTCCTTACAATTCAACTTCTCAAACAAGTGCAGATGATGGAAAAGACCAAGAGGGTAACCCTGCTAAAAGAGGGTTCCAAGCCATATAACAAAGCCTGAGTGTTGATAAGCTATTACAGCTTCCTGGGGTGACAGAGTATTCTTGAAGGGACTGTGGGGAAGGACAAGTCCTGCCTGTCCTGCGTCTTGACAGAGGAAATAAATCACCCTGCACACTTGAGGATACCTTTCCAGGCTGCATGCTGGGAACTTCATTACACAAGCTGTGCCACATATTACTATGCATATTGCCACTGATTGGACATAGCCTCAAACCCATAGTCTATTTCTGTCATAGTCTTAGGGGGAAGAATCTGTTTCCTGCTTAAACACATACTGACTTGGAAAGGATAGGGGAAGAAAAAGACACTGAGCAGCCAAGAGTTCTCAGTGAAAAAGATCCCCTTGACTAATGATATGTCTAATCTACACTAACTCTGCCTCATGGTGCATGAAATATAGTAATATTGTCATGGTTTTCATATGCCCTTTGATCTTAATGCAATTGTTGTCAAAGTGAATAGCTACTTGCAGCAATCCTGGCTTCATTACAAAGATAGAAAGTGCTTCCTCCAAGACAGCTAATTTGGCCCTTTTTTCATACTTCTGTAAGATTATAGAGCTTCTGCATGCCTGTCAATAACTACAGCATAACATTAAAATACACTTGCTAACAAGGAGTTCATTAGCATTACGTGTGCTTCAACATATAATCCTAATACTAATATAACTTGAAGGTGTTGAGTTAAATTTCCCAATATACATGGGGGTGAAGCTGAGACGGGAATATATGACTGTGATTTATGTATTGAAGAGAGAGAAAGGCTGCCAAAAACCAAATAACACAAGGAGTTAAAGAGATATTTCCCTTGTAATAGCTGCCTGTTAAGTCATTGATTCACCTGCTGCAATGGACTAAGCTGAAAAATATGAGAAAGCTCCCATTTCCAGCTGCCTTTGTGGCCCTTTTTGTGATGGTTACTCCCTTGCCAAAATCAAAGTGTCTTAGGTAAGGCAGTTCTGACAGGTCAGTTTACATCCCCATCTGATGTTCCTCCTCACTTAGACACTAAATACCAGCCAACACATCTACTTGCCTCCTTGCTCACCATCTCACCCTCCTGCTTCACAAATCAAATTAGAAGTGATTTTACTGTGAGTAATTTTTATCTCGTATTAAGCATTCAACAATTTTGGTCCACTCTGTTGATGGAAAGGAATTTAAATGGATGTCACTTATCAATGAGCTGGAATCACAGTGGTTGCTATAGTGTGATCTGTATAGCCACAAGGTAAAAATAATGAACTAAAGGCAAAAACTCAATGAAGTAGGCATCCTGTGGACTGAACACAACTATATTAGAAGTGAGATTTCACTAATTTGGGATACATAAAGAAAATGGGAAAAATAATAAATGATAAATAAATCATTTCTTCCATGATAAAATAAACCATGTCTTCTTTTCCCTATAATAAGGGTCCTTCTACTGAAAAAGTCCTTATTATCTCAATACAAGTTGTTCCAGTGTGACTGGTGTTAAATACATGTATATGATGTATATGTTACAGTATGTAATATATGTACACATATTGATGCCTTCTGTAGGCTGACCTAGAACATAGGCTAGATGGAGTCAAAGTAGGTATTTATTAAAAGGCCTCAATGGATATGCCTTGGGCAGTACAAGAGCCCAGCCAGGGCTACACCCAAGATGAACCCAAAATGGTTACAAAATGGACCACTAGTCACATGCCTCTCACTTTTAAAAGTTCTGGTCCATTAGCATAATGGAGTTAACTGTCCTGTTCCTAGCTTAAGGTTAGGAAGTCCCATCATTCTTGTTTTTCTCTCTTCAGTCCATATTATTTATGCTCTTGGGCCTGAATTGGTGTGTTTGTCCTTGGTCACCAGCTAGGAAGGAATTGTTTTGTCTACCAACTCTGTGAAGAGAGTTTACCATCCCTTAATATGAAGATCAGAACTACACACTAAATCAGTAGAAAATCTGTAAATATAAAAGCTAAAACCTAAGGCACCAGTATTTTTGAAAATTATTTGCTATTGATAAAAAACTCATTTTTGCAAAAAAAAAATTCCCATCTAGAGCGAGTGTATGGATAAGTAGGATTCTGTTCTACATTAACCCAGAAGTAATATTTACCATATTTTGCAGCAGAGTAAGAATTTAAATAAAATATTGTTAATGTTTTAATTTACTGCACAACAAAATAATCGTAAATGATTTAAAGTTTTTGCAGGGACTCCTGCAAATATGGAAAATGGCACAAATATGTCAAATAGAGCATAATTTTTCCTTCCTTCTAAAAAGTTTATAGTAATTGTGCCCAAGATGGCTTTGATGAAGCTTTTGGTAAACACCAGAGAAACCTGCAATATTGTGGGACGTTTTCAGGGTATTACCATGATATCCTGGCACATGTTCGGAACCTCTGCATTAAAATAGCCTAAGTCTGTCAATAGAAATTTTAAAAAAATCAAATCTAGAAAATTATTTATATTGTTAATACAAGGTGACTTATAAATAATGCACATTTGCTAGGAGATTGCTGCAATCTTTCCTACTAAAAAGAAAGGGTGGAGTGTCATTAACTAAGCGTCATTAACTACGTCATGTAAAAGCTTCCTCTTTACTAAGTCACTGCAGACTAATAAAAGCTAAAAACACATAAATCAGTTTGCATCCTCTACTTGAGAGGAAGAATTAATTAAGTTAGGCTTATAACAGTTTGTTAAACAGAAAGGTTTGTAGGCAGAAATGTTACATTTCTTCTTGTTTCCTTAAATAAAGATATCTTTTTAAAGATAATTCTCTATTTTTAATGAGTAGGGCATATTTTGAGCATCTGAGTATCTTAGGTGCTGTTACAAAATTCTGTCCAAAATGTTCATCATTTCACTGATGTCTATGGATGGTTTTCCTATGTTATTCACTAGACTAAAGAAGACCTAAATTCTGCAGTATGCTCTTTCCTTATTAGCATCAAAAGCTAGATGTTCTAAGAAGCCTCTTCTATATCACACAATATTCCACTCATTGCTATCTGCCTCTCAAGAAGATAAACAACCATCCTTCTTTGATATGTTGATATGTTTGATAAGTAAGGAAAACAGCTGAGCACAGGTAATCCCACCAGGTTATAAATACATGTTAAGCACTAAAAAAGGTGATTTATGTTAACTTTCTCTGACTGCCAAAAAGTCAAAAATCTTTAGATTCAAAAAGTGACATTTGTTTCACTGGGTTGTCATAATTCCCAGCCACACATGTATTCATAAAACAGAGATGCAGACTCACTTCTTTAGCCTAACAAACTTCTGAACTAGAGGTTCATGAGCATTTATTGATGCAAATTGATTAACCACAAAAATGCTTTGATTCAAAAATTGAATTGTGCTTACTTGTTTTAAATCTGTAAGTAGACACTAGCTCATACAGGTAGTTTTCCGCATGCACCAGCTCCTCAAATGTGAATCGTGTTGTCCTATCAAAAAAAATTACTCAGTGTGGTTTAGTGTTGATCTCTCATGACTTGGCCATGGAATTCTGACAGTAATACAGTTGATTCTGAACCCAAGAATTACACAACAGCAAATAACAATGCAAGAATGCAACAACAATGTTCATTTAAGAAAAATATCTTGTACTCTTGAAAATAAGAGTACTTTTGAAAATAATTTGCAAATCAATTCCACACATAGATGCAAACAGTGCTGTTAGCCTTAAATTAAAGATTAGCCTTAAATCAATCTATTCTAAATTCTTATGAATATATTTTCTTCCCGAATCTTCTGCAGAAATATCATTATTCTTAGTAGCGGCACTCACCACTATGTACACAAACTTATTTGTAACCCTTTATTTGTCATAGTAGAAAATAACAAGCACTAAGCTGTCCTCAATTTCAAAGTAATTTTTGTATGAAGTATTGCAAGTGTCGTATAAATTAGAGCAAATTGCCTGATCTTAGTA
This sequence comes from Molothrus ater, assembly GCF_012460135.2. NCBI lineage: Eukaryota > Metazoa > Chordata > Aves > Passeriformes > Icteridae > Molothrus > Molothrus ater. The sequence continues at coordinate 59,074,114 of NC_050511.2, forward strand.
GATTTGGTGTATCGTGCCTCTCTCAGTACTTTGGAGAAAAACTGCAGAATAATTTTTTTTATTAAGAAATGTATCATATCACACTTTGTAGGAGGAATTATTTTCTTCAGTCCTGACATATCTTAATTGACACTAATTGGTTAAAAAAGGAAATGTTTTCAGCTTTACATTGAGATAACAAAGAAAGCAAAGCAAACAATCATGAAGAGCTTTGTAATAATATGTGAGAAAGAGGAGTGTAATATTCTAGAAATTGCCATTGCAGATATTATTTTGCAGATGGTAAACAAGTTTCTGAGTATTTGTTTTACTGAAAAATAATGCTTATATTTATCCGAAGATAAATACACATGATTCAGCTAGAATAAATACAGTTTTAGAATCATCCTTTCGACATAGAATTTTGGATGAGATACTGTTTCCTCTAAAATGTAGTTTTGAAGCTCTGTCCTCCAATCCCCTGCTCAAGGTATCATAAGTAGTGGATCAGCTTAACTGTGAATTTCCCTAGTTAGGTGTTGAAAATTCCAAAGGACAAAGATTCCTCAGGCTCTCTGGGTCACACTGCCAGTACTGCACAACTTCCCTATGAAGCAGTGCTTCCTGATGTCCAATATGAATATCTCAGACTACAATTTGTGGTCATTTCAACAAGTTAGTGTTGTACTGCCTAGCTGAGTTTAAAATGTCCATGAAACAGCATTTTGCATTTATAATTTTCTGTAACTATTAGATCATCCCTTTATATCCTTTTCCCCCCCACAGTAAAAAAAAAAAAAACCAACAGCTCAGCATCCCACTGAGCAATCTTTCCAGAAACTGAGAATGGGCAAACCACTCCTCATTCTGTGTGGTCTATAAACCTGCTGAGGGTGCACTCTGTCATCAAGTGCAACTAATCATTCCTAAGAAGACCTCTTGAGTGCTCTCTTTTTTTCTGTCTGGTAGCTGGATATCAGTCCATTGCTACAATTCATACCTGACAGTCTAGCAAATTTTTAATTCACCTAGGTCTTTTTATCAATTTTCCTTTTACAAATGGATGCTTTGGGAAGTGATGTAGAGGTAGAGATCATCCAGTACTTTCCACCTTGTTCATACAGCTACTTGATTGCAGAAGGCAATCAAATTGAATTAGCACAATTTATCTTTGGTAAATGCATGCTGACTATTCCCAATGATTTTTTTTGTATATCACATTCTTGTAAATTAATTTTAAGAGTACATACTTCCACTCACAGATCTGAGTTGAGGCTCTCTTCCTCTCCTCTACTTCCAGAGACAGAAGTTAACATTAACATTGTCATTGAGAACTTCACCTTGGTGAATCCCAGCTGTCCCCATGGATTTCAAAGAATGCAACTGGTGTAAGCAGCTCCAAAACTTTTACTGCCCTACTGCTGCCTGCCCTTTCCTTAACTGTTCTGGTGCGTGTAAAGGTGGAGGAGAAGGTGCTGACTGCAAAGACAGTGCAAAAAAAGCAGCAAAAGCCAAAAACTACCATAGAGCAGGAAAAAACCAAGGAAGAACATAGTTTTGGAGTCCTAAAAAACTTACAGCTTGTTTACTCTTTTTATTACGTTTTGCTTAACTTTACATTTATAATGACCAATAGCATATTTATAAATACTGAATTGGAAAAATTTGGTCTGGTCTCTTTCACAAATTTATACACACCAAAGATGAAGCATTCTATGCAAATGTTTCAAATTGTTTTGTCACGGTTTGACACTGGCGCAATGCCAGTGCCCCCATGAAAATATAGGCTCCCTGGTGTCTGCTGTGAGGTGTGACCAGGAATAGAGCAAAGCAGGCTCCAACTTAGGAATGGAGAAGAAAAACTTTATTAACTTACAACTATATATGGAAAGAAACACACATAGATATCAGAATGAAAACCTTCCAAAAACATTCCTCCTTCCCCCCACCAAATTTTCAAAATATCCACCCCTCAGATCATCAACTCTCAGTCCATCACCACCCTTTTGATAATCAATTCTCAGTTCATCAAGGAGTGAGGAGTCTCTCTTGTACCATAAGCTTCCCCTGGAAACACAGTTGAGACCTCTTGTGTTTCCATGTCACTCGTGGCACCGCCCAGAGAACATTTGCCATCATGACCTCTTCCTTCCTTGCCCAGTGCTCTCACCACTGCACATGGACCAGAGCTGGTTCTAGGGTTCCCCTTTTAAGGATGCTTTGCCCAGGTCCAAAAAAGCACAGTCTCCCACTTTCAGGACACCTGTCCCCCCCAAATTCACCCCCTCAGGCCAAGGGGTCTTGAGAACAGAGGTCTTCTTCTTCCCCAAAGATGGTGGGTACCACCCTCCTCACTGTCTCTGTTCAAACACTCCTTCACATAACATCACTGCACTCTCTTGGCTCTGAGCCATTGCCTCCCCTAAATGCAGTCTCTGTATCACAGGAAAAAATGGTTCTGTCTATGGCTATACAAGAAAAGTCCAGCCAAAGGCCACTCCATCACCTCCTCCAACCTAAGATTCTTCTCTCGTGGCCCATTTCCTCTTATCTCATCTCTATCTCTCTTCTCATTCAACTCCAGGAGGATCAGCATTTGTAAGGTTCCCATCATCCAAGAAAAGGGTTAAAAATCTCAGGCTCTGCCTGTCCAGAATTCCCACGGCTGCCCTGCTGGGCACCTTCTCCGCCAGCTCTCTCTCTCTCTCTCTCTCTCTCTCTCTCTCGCTGAGGGCAGGGGAGGTCTGACCTCTTTCACCACCGGAACCCAAGAGGTCTCACAAGAGGTCTCAACTGTGTTTCCAGGGGAAGCCTATGATACAAGAGGGACTCCACACTCCTTGATGAACTGAGAATTGATTATCAAAAGGGTGGTGATGGACTGAGAGTTGATGATCTGAGGGATGGATGTATTGGAAATTTGGTGGGGGGAAGGAAGAATGCTTTTGGAAGATTTGAATTCTGATATCTATGTGTGTTTCTTTCCATATATAGTTGTAAGTTAATAAAGTTTTTCTTCTCCATTCCTAAGTTGGAGCCTGCTTTGCTCTATTCCTGGTCACACCTCACAGCAGACACCAGGGAGCCTATATTTTCATGGGGGCACTGGCATTGCGCCAGCGTCAAACCATGAAAGTTTTAGTCACCTATGTATGACTGCTTAGGAAAGGTTTATTGAGTTATCTTTAAAGACTGCTCAAAGAGCCCTTCCTTGTGTTTTCCAGTTCATTTAGACATATTGACCCCCTTCTGTTTTCGACTAAAAGCATTTTCTATCTCATAAGTACTAAGCACTTGATATTAACAAAAAATAGGGAAGGAAATTAAATTAATGATGTATTGTTTGACTTTTTTTTTGTTGTTAAAAACAGGATTTAATTTTCTCAGCATAACACAACTATATTGTCATTGCCTAAGACACAGGTTTCACAATTTTGGCTAATAGAGTTAAGAAAATCTTCTGGTGATATATTTTCTATAACTAAATGGGGGTGTGACTAAACCCCCCCAAAATACTGGAAAGTGCTGACATTTATAAAATCCTCTAATAAATATTATTCAAATATATCACCAAGATAAAATATTTCATTACAATATTATAGGAATATTTCCTTTATACATGTAAAATATTATAAAAGTCATTCTCCTTGCACAGTTTGAGTGTTGAACTACATAAAGGAAAGGTGTGAAATATGATCTTGATTGTACTGAAAATCTATTTCACTATTTATATAAGTGTGCTGAAACCCATGGACATAAACTTTTGTCCATGAAAGAGAGAGACCTCTAGGACAAAGAAAACAAAAAACCAAACCCAAGAGACCACAACAATAACAAACCCCACACAACCCTCCTTTCCCATCTCATAAAACAAAAAAAACACCCAAAAGCCCCTTAACTCTAATCAATAAAAACCATAATGGAGTAAAGTAATTAGTTTTTAAACTATGTTAGTCTTCAGAGTTGGAGCATGCACCAAATGAATTCTTCCTCTAAAACTACAAAAAAAAAAAAAAAAGGTCTGAGATACATTTCACCCATTGACTTTTGACTGACCTATTAACAGTCCCATACCTTTACCTTGGTGGTGCACTCCAAAGAAAACTCATTTCTCTTTGTACAATGACTCTTGCAATGCTCATCCAGAGTGTAGACTGGAATTTCTCCATGAGTAAATTGACATGGCTAGAGAAGATGACCCACTTCGCCACATCTGATGATCTGATTTCAGATGTGATTATACTCATTGTTGGCACTCTCTATAGCCCTTCTTCCTCCTAACACACATCCAAAGGTATCAATATTTGCCAGTGTGGTACTGTTGTCCACACTAATACCCAGAGTGGGATACAATACTAGAGTTTTGTACTCATTTTTGTAACTCATTTAGAGAAATTTTCATCTAATCCACCCCTCACTCTCCTTTTTAATTTACTTAAAAAAAAAAAAAAAAAACCTTTAAAGATTGTGGCAGGATGGTTTTTACTCCCAAATCTGCCAAAAAATGGCACGGCCCAAGGGGAAATCAGGATTTTCTTGGAAGTGCAAGAAACTATGTTCCTGGCCCTTTGAGATAAGAAGTAGAAGTTCAGACTGAATGTTTTTAAATAATTGTCGATGATTTGATTCATTTTATGTATCTGTTGCTGTGACACAACATGCTATCATGCTATAAGAAAGGCACAACACCTCTTAGGATATTAATCCATCCAGGCATCAGAAACAATAGCACAAGAAAAAGTTGTTAAGATAATCAGTTTGACTTCTGTTCATCTCCTGTGCTCTTCCTAGAATAGTCCAGAAGGTGAAAAAAAAGGATCATACCAACCAAATGTTTTTGCTACTGTGTGCAGGGCTCTTAGAGATCCACACCAGCAAATCCCACCCTTGGTGTTGACTTGAAAAGTATAGTTGGGTGGGCTACAATAACCACCCTGTTAGGGCATGATCTGTTTTAAACTGAAATTGTTCTAGCTCAGACCCCTGACAGACACCTCTCCCCCCTGAAAAAGTGTGACAAAACAACAATGATAGTAAATATATGACTGGTACTGATGCATAAAGATTTTTGATTTTTATATAACTGTAGCTTTATAGATTTTAATATATAGTTGCATAGTTTCTAACACTTTGTCACTTTAGCATAGTAGTTGCACTTTCTCGTATATTGTGCTACCTTCTTGGAGTTCTGTTTAATCTTGCTGTTTAGTCTAGCAAAGACACTTTGTTTTGCACCTCACATTATAGACATAATGAAATGCAGGGCTAAAAGATATGGGGGGCTCCAATAAGGCAGAATCTAGGGGAAATTGCCTAACTAACTGCTCCTCTACTTGGACAATATTTGTTAGATATACTAATTAATTAACCTTATAAAAATTGTACAAATCTGATTCCACATGTGCTCATAGCTACGGGGACACCTGGAAGCTTCCATTAAAGAACAGTTTTTTATATTTTCTAGATTAATATTATCTGGAAAGTGCTTTTTCTTTCTCGATTCAGGCAACAGTGCCTTTCTGAGTTAAATTATTATTAATTTTTTATTATTATTTTTATTATTTACAATATAGCATATAATGATTAATAAATTATTATTATTCAGAGCCTTGTGACAATATTTCTGCACATCATGGCAGGGTCTATTAGTAAATATATTTATTTCATTTTTCACCTCAGCAATTAATACTGCTCCAATTCCTTTCTAGGTAAGAGTAATAACTTATAGAGAATTAATAATTTTCAGTTGCTGTGACTGGTACCATAATTAAGCAGGAGGTAACCAAGCTTTAAATGTGAGTTAATAATCAAAGATTACTTTTTTAAAAATTGACTGTGTCATCATATAGGTGCAAAAATTTTGATTCTTATATAAAAAGAGTACCTTCTGGATCTGACCTTCAATGATGATTGTCATGTATGATTGCGAGGTGACAGAAAATGGTCCACCATTTCCTACATTTCTGATAGCTGACTGTAAAATACCTAGAAGATTACGAAGAGTCAATTGATGAGGTGACCACATCAATTAAAAGATATTTTTTAAGATTCTTGGATAGTCTGATAGGCTACAGTATCTGTGAAGTGCTTTGCATCCATATTCTTGTTTCTAATAGCATTATCCTTAGTATCAGAACCAAAGCACCAAAAGGCAGCTCTTTGGTAGACACATGCAGCCACAAATGCATTTTTTTCTCAGAAAGACTGAAAGTTTTAGTAAAGGCAGCTATAGTGAGCCTGTCACTTCATTTCATTGTAAATTAACTTAGTATAGAGTGTGGGAACACAGCTTGCTGGGATGAATAGTGGCTTAGCCTCTATAGCATATGCAGGAAGTATCAACCTGAAACCATGGGAAAGGAAGATATCTGGTCAAGTCATGGTGAGAAGAGTGTGGTCATAGGAGCTGGTATGTTAAGGGTATGTTAATGGAATTATTTTGTAATAAGTCACGTTTCTGGTTCTTGTTCTCTGTTGGTTCGGGACCTGTCACATATACGGTCATGTTCCGAGTTCATGTTTGTGATTGGACCTTACCCTCAGAATAGCCCTGTATCTTGTTACGTTGCCACACCCTCATCTTTGGATCTTGCCCCTCAGATGGTGCAGTTTCTGCATTTGTTATTTCACTATTATAGTTCTCTATTTTTTGGGCAACTCCGTTGTTCCCATCCCCCTGTTTTGCCATGCTCCCCCTGACTAGACCAGGCTTGGGTTGCAGCGAGCTGGACTGCAACAATTGACTATCACACTTCAAAGCTGCACAAAAATTACTTCTAGCTAAAGCAAACACATAAACATTTTAGAGACAGTTACTTTAACAAAAGTGATAAGTATGATTTCAGAAAGAACGCTACAGATCAGCAAGAGAGGAACTAGTCTGCTGACTCCTAAATTGCAGCAGGGATCCACTAAACCTAATTACCTAAGAAAATGTTTGTGAGAATAGATAAGTCAGTTAGTACTCAGTAATGTTTTCCTGACTTAGGGCCTCTTTGGACATCAGATAACTGGAAAATTCTCTTAAATAACACTGGATAGTTCCCTAAATCAGTTCTCTTAATAAATTTATGTCAGGTAAACATTGGCACTACGGTTAAACTATTATGGTAGATTAGAACAAAGTACATGGAAGTACACATTTTTTACTGCAAGTGCAACACTCACTTCAATGTTCTATTTTAGGAAAATCAGGTACCCTACTGAGAATTTTTTGATTATAAGACTGAGTGCACCTTCACAATCAAAGTTAAAGATCTAAGTTTTCCATTGTTCTAGTCAGGAATATTGGTCACACTTTATCATGTCAAAATTACCAGCAGTAATTCAGTATATATTACCTCATACCTTCCAGGCATTGTGAAAAAAAATAAAGAAATCCATTGACAATCACCAGAATAGTGATTGACATGAAAGTAGCAAGATTAATTAGCATATCAACATTTAACCAAAGGGTTTCATTGCAGAACTGGGTATCAACATTTTTTTTAGGATGTCAGCTCCCTCACAAAAGCATTCTTGTGTGCTGTATGTGAGCCTCATTCATCAGAGCTAAGCAGACTTTCAGCATTCGAACTGTTGCTATGATCAGAGAATGGCCCTAAAGCTCTTTGGCAATTGCAAAAAAACCTCACCACACGCTGCTTCCATATTCTTCAAGGATATACTTCAGGGTCTCCTTTTACAGATGAAAGTCTAGCCAATATTTTACAACTAATGAACTGGAAATTCTAGCTGGGATGCTGCTCCTGAATTTATTAGCCACTGGTGGATCATCAGTGCTGAGTTCCAAAGAAAAGCATTGTAGACCTGCAAGATTTAGTGAAAGAGGTGTAGAAATCCCTTGATCCTAAGACAGGATGGAAATTGGACCTCCACCAGATTACCGTCCCAGAGCTTGCTGCTACACTCTCTGTCCATGATGCTCAGAGCAGGCTCTTTGAGGATCACACAGCATATTTGAGCCAGCCAGCACTGTGCTGGAGAGCTTTTTACCTGTTAGAATATAAAGAACTTCCAGATTTAATTTTGGAGGAACATGCTAAAATCCAACTTGGGATTCTTTTTCTTAAAGAAAGTAAGTTTTACATGGGATGAACTCTTTATGTAAATCAGGAGGCTGAAGGGACCCATCTGTCTATTGACACAGAAGGAGTTTCTTCTTATTTCCATGTTCTTATTCTTACCCCTGAAATGGCTTGGATTTTTTTCCCGCTAATGTATAAAAAACATTCAAAAGTTATATGGTGCTATGTGAAGAGCAACTGCTTTGTGCTGGAGCATGCTGGAATCTGTTAACTTTCTAGGACCAATTATCTTTCTGCCACAGTACTGTGTAAAAGCATTAAAATGACTATTTAAAGAAAATAAGTGGATGAGACTATTATTTCCTTTAAATATGTAAAGAAGAAAAATTTTAAAATGAGGAGCAGGTACTTATTTCCTCAATTGTACTTAAAATGGTCAACAACAGAATTACTTCCTTTCATTGATTTTGTAGCAAAACATCCAGATGTGGACTTTACAAATCAAGGCATAAAAGACTAAACAAGGATTTTATTTGATAAGATGGTTCCCTCAGTGATTTAAAATCTGGGATTATAAAATATCCCTTGGAAATATTCTAAGAATAAGGACAGATATAGTATTTGGTGAAAATCTAAAATCCAATGTGAAACAATCTACATTGTTGATGACCAGCTGAATTTTTTCATTACAATCTGGAGGGAGAGATCAACAAAATGAAGAAAGAAAATATGATTTCCTGACGGAAACTCCCAGAACATTAATTAGCAAATATTACTTTGTCTCCAAAACACAGTCTGGAATCTCAGAGTCTTTGCAGATTTTTTGCCAAGCTTTATGAGTTTGCAGGAAGCACCACATAGATCCAAGCACTTTATGACTTTTAAAAAGATGTAAAAATGTTTTCATAACTGGACACCCAATTTGCAATTTGGTAATGATTTATTTCTGCCTCACATCTTCTTGGATCATAAAATCTTCCAGGTCATTACTCTGAAAGGCATGGTGAAGTCCTTTGCCAAATGGATAATATCTTGGTCAACAGAAAGCACAAGGCAGTTAAGCATTTCTGCAGCTTTAGAAACTGACAAGTTTAAGTCTTAAATAATGTCTAAAATGGTTAGGGCTAGCATTAAAATTTTCCAAAAGCCTATATTTCTCTATTATCTTTACCCTCTTATCCAATATTTACTGGTATCCAATTCCAATCCAGCTCTGGAAGCATTGCTAAACTGTAGGTACAGGACTGACTTTTTGGCTCAAAACTCCTCTTTCTTTTTTTTTTTTTTTTCATACCTTTGGCTTGTATTTATCTGGATTTGTAATCTTACAGTCCACTGTCCCTGGCTGTATCACCAAGTTTTCCTACCTCACGCTCATATGCAAGGGCAGACCTGCAAAGAGAAATAAGCCATTCAGAAACCAGTCTGCAAACATGCTTTTCTTTGGAAATAAGATGCACAATGTTGATGTTAAGTATATTAGGAGCTATAACATGTGGTGCAGCTTACATTTAGATGAAAATTCATTTAAAGAAACCTGGAACATGCATGTAGAAGAGTGCAAAATCAACTAGGGATTCTAAATAAAATTTTCAAGACAATTTTAAAAATCTTTGTCCAATAATCAATGTGACAGAATTCAGAGAACCCACAAAATAAATAGAAAGCAAATGCTAAGATTTCTGCTATTGATTTGTAGGCTGTGTTTCATACAAGCATATTTTTTGGGTGTTACTGATCAGGTGAACCCACAGACTTGCCCTGAAGGCATTTGAGGTCCCTATCCAGAGACAGAAACTTCACAGCTTCTTCCACCTGTTATTTGGAATTATTTCAAATGTCCTCTAGAAATGTCCTCAGACTATTCCCTCACCGAAAGACATTCCTCAAGGTTCTTGGAGAACTGCGACATGTGTTAATAACTTTAAGAAAGTAAAAGGAGATGGGCATTTTTCGCTGGCAAAACACTATTTTCACACACCACAGTGGCTTGGGCAGTAACAGAATAATCTAAGAGACCACAAATTTGTGCTGGTAAGAAATGTACCTGATTTTTCCCAAACACCACCATGGATACAGGCATATTTCACATGGTAAGCAAATTATATTTGAGCAGGCTTAAGTTGTATTCCTGAAGATTTCATATTGTCAAAATATTACTAATATTAGAGGTTACACGCTATAAAATGTCTGCAAGTAACAAAATTATGTATGTCTTGCAGCACATATATTGCTGGAGGTAATAATCTCTAACAAAATTTGATAGGAGGTTATCATGGACTATCTGTGTCAAATTATTCTAAATAACCAAAATGGAAGTATCACTGGTAGTAAACTAGAAAATACTTCCTGTAATTTTTAACCTATGCTTACTTTTTCCATCTTGCCTGTTTCCGACTAAATTAGATTACGAAAACATTATAATAATTTTTCCTACTATCTGGGAATCTGGGCAGTTACACTCATTGATGAAAGCCAGATTCTGCCTTCAAGCACAGGTGTGAGCAAAGACCAAGACAAACCTTTCCATCCAAAAGTAGACATTAGAAGTGGTGTAATTTGTATCTCTTATTTACAGGTCCTTCCTTGAAGGTTCTCCATTTCTCTGGGCCAACTCTTTGTTGACCTTTTCTTTCACATTTGGGCTTTATAGTACCACTTATTTCCCCCTCTCCTTCACACAGATACAGGGTGCTTGAGAGTCCAAGCCCAAAGCAGTGTAGGGTAATGGAACTGATAATTTTCTGTGAGTAGATCTAAGAGATAAGGACTACAATAGGCTGAATTGACACTTGTTTAAATTTAACAGAAACACTGGAGAGTTTTATGATTATTTTATTTTAAAAGTGGTCTTGTCAGTCAAATATGAAGTTAAATGCTTTATCACTGTAGAACATCCATTCTTGCATAGAATTAAGGCATCTCTCCCCAGTTTATCTCCTTAGAAAGTACGATTTGCTTTGTTTCTGCAGCAGTCCTTACTGAAGTTCAAAATGGTACATCATAGAGATGCTGTTTTCTTGTTATTAACATATCACCTTACTTGCAAAACAGCAGGGCAGTAACAGGTTGGATCGTACCTGGCAGCAGTGCCACGAGGTTGATGGAGGTGATCCTTCCTCCTGTTCAGACTGTTGAGGTACATCTGAGGTTCTGGATCTGGTGCTGGACTCGCCAGTACAAGAAAGACATGGAAATATTAAGAGCAATGAAAAAAATTGACAGACTTTTTTCAGTGTTGTCCATTGACAGGATGAGAGGCAATGGTCACACATTGAAACACAAGTAATTTCACTTCATCATAAGAAATTATTTTTACTGTGAGTGTGGTAAGACACTGGCATGGTTGGGGATTCTGGAGTATCTTCTCTTTGGAGATTTTAAAAATTCAACTGGATATAGTTATGGGCAACCAGGTACCAAATCCCTCTGAAGCAAAGGCATTGGACTGGATGATGGCCTTAGGTCCCTTCCAATCCCAACAATTATGTGGCCCTGTGGGATCAGCAGGACCCCAAAGCCCTGACCCCAAAGACACTTCAGGGGTCTCTTTCCCTCCATCAAAAAAGAAAAACAGTCCTCCGGGTGGTAATCCACTGATGTAGAAACTACCTATATCAGTCTCCTCAGACCTTGTTGGTAACAGCTCATCTTATAAACCTCAGGGGATATATGTGTTGGTACCTACTCATCTGCTATGCCACCGTCAGTATTTCAGATATTTCTTTGGGGTTAGAAAGTACTTGTCTTTCTGAGAGCTGAGAGGCTGAGGCATTCCACACCATTTTTCTTTTGCTGCTTTTCTACTCACTACAAAAGACAGTTATGCAAAATCCTGTCAGAAGTAGACTCTGCTAAGCACAAACTCTAAAATCTTGTGTCTTAATTTGCTGCAGAAATAAATTTCCCTGGCCAATTCTACATCCTGCTAATGACCATCAACACCATAACACCAACTGCTTAGGCTGGAAAAATCTTGCTAAGAAGCTTTTTTTTTAATCAAGTGAAAAGCACAGTGTGAATGACATCCAAGGGAGAAGACTCTTAATTTTATTTACTTGTACATTTTCAAACATTATTATTTTCTACTGTTGTGCACTCTGATGGGCATCCTTCTAAAAAGGAACTGCTTTGTAATTGCTAGTTTCATGTACTCTGCTAAAACACATTATTGTCAACACAAAAAAAATCAAGAGAGGAACTCAGTCTCAAATAACTTAGATAACTTAGAAAATTATCCTAGACCATATCTAAGAGAATGAACATTCATATATTTCAGAAGATTTTCTCCTTTTTGCTCAAAAAATTTACATGTTACAGAAGTTTCATCACTACGTGTTCATACAAAGTTCTCAAGTTCGGGGCTCAAACTCCCAGAAATTTCTCATTTGAACTATACATACATATAAAGAAATTTAAACTTGGACCAAAACCCCCAGTTGCCAGACTTTAGGTTCTGAGCATACTGCAAACTAAGAGCAATCAATTCAAAGCAAAAACAGCATCCAGGCTGATTTTCATCCATAAATGCAGCACATGGAAAGATGATTTTACATGCTTTTTTGCAAAAGAGAAGCCAGTTCAGAACAGTCATGACCTAAAAGCATTAGAAATACAGACCTTTCTCACACTGAGAAAATTCCATTCTACCATCTTCATGTCACATGATGATAAAATTTTAACAGCAAATATGTAGAAGTGTCTGAATGGGAAAAAAACATCCAAAAAAGAAAAAAATCCAAAACAAAACTAAAACAAACAAAAAAACCCCCAACCAACCAACCAACCAAAACCACAAAAAAAACCCCCAAAAAACAAAAAACAAACCAAACAAACAAAAAAAAAAAACCCAAAACCAAACCCGAAACCAAACCAAAAAACTCAAAAAGCCAACCAATCAACCAGAAAAGTTCCCCTGGAAGTATTCTCCCCCCGACACAGAAGTGTTTTTTCCTGTGCTTCTTTTGAAAGTACACCGCACGTGAAAGTCAAGCCTAAATAATTAAATACCTTGTAAGAAGAAAAAATATCGATCTCTGTGTTCTCCCACTGAAATACCATATATTCTTGGATAAGTTATTTGTTATGTCCATGCCACAAATATTTTTTTGTAATATGAGGGTAATACTACAAATCCAGACATTTTAAAGTGATATGCCAGTGATAAGCACTATATGATGACTTACTAAACAAAAATAATACTGCTATGAGTCATTGCCTTTAGTAGCCTAAGTGGAAATAGGAGATCTTTCTCATACATTAAAAAATCAAGAGGTATGACTGCATTTTTCAAGGGAACAGGTTGCTGAATCACATTTTCATTAAAATTCTTTTAAGGTTCATTCACAAGACATGAAGATCAGAAACATGCTTTTCCTGCTCTCACAATGTTGCTATGTGAAATTCTGCAAAGCTAGGGAATGAGAACTTTATCTATTCCCTTCTCAGCCTTGCCAGTGGGCAGATCAAGCCTCCTGGGATCAAATGACATAGAAAAAACCCACTATTTAGAGCAGCTTTTGGTCTTTAGTTTAATGTAGACGGTGAAAAATTCAAATTTTGGATAGCATAAGTCTTTTTGTCTCTGTCTCTGACCCAAAACCAGAAGTAAATTTCTTGTGACTCAGGCTTAAACAATAAGAGATTTTCATTTAAAAAGACAAGTTTTCAACAGAAGCACATAACTTTTCAAGGTAGAGATTTTCAAAAGACCATAAAGCAAGTGCAAAAAGCTGTTGCTCAAGGCTTACTTGTAATAGACTTGCACTCTAAACAAAGGTAGATAGAGGATCATTTCTATATGCTGTTCACTTTTTTCTCCCCCACCCACTTCCAGTTTGTCCTTGTCCCTTCTCAGCGGATTGATTTAGTTGTCTTTACTATCCTAGTAAGGGTGTCAGAAAAATATAATTATTTCTAATAATTTTTCTCCTTGAATATCAAGTTCAGAATTTTTGACTTTAAAAAATATATATTTAAAGAAAAAAGAAGGGTTAGGTTCCTTTTTTTCTGTTTGTATGGTTGTTTTGGAGGGGCTTTTTTTTGTTGTTTCTTATTTGTGTATTTTTGTTTGGTTGGAGTTTATTTGTTGTTTGTTGCAGTTTCTTTTTCTGAACACAGTGGTCATATGGTTTTGCACAGAAACAGTTTCAGTGCAAAGTGCTTGTTCCAGCTCTGATCTAGCCAGATGTTCTTCTTTGAAATGATACCATCTCGGAGGCTGTTGTACTCATGAATCCCAAATGGTAAATAGTGCACTGGCCACCATGGAGACAATCAGTTTTTTCTAAAAATTCAGAGCAGATAAGCCAGAAAGAAGAATAAACTTGTCGGTAAATGCTCCTTGTTGGTAAATGACAACAATCATGACTTGTTTTTCCCAGTTACTCCTGATCTCCTTGTATGCTCAATGCGTTCCCCTGTCTTTGGCAGTGTATCAACAAGAAATATGCTTCATGAGACTACCTAGAATTATGACAACATTGAGGTGCTTGATATTTGGATATATTTATCTCCTAATAAAAGTGCACCAGCCTATGCAAAAGGGATGTGTTGGGGGAGATAATTTGAAGACTCCTGTTAAAACAGAAGCTGTGTAACAGCTTACATGGATTACCTTGTTGCCTAGGGATTCACTCATGGATTACCACCCTGGCGCTAGGTGCTGTACCAACAAAGAGATTCATGGAGAATAAGGGGAAGGCCACAAGAACAGAACAGGCAGTGAGATAAAGATCAAGGACAGTGGAGACTAAGTTTAGGCAACTGACATTATGGGTAACTGGAGGGCATTTATATTTACTTAGAAGAACTTTGTAAAAGTTGATTGATTTGTATCTGGCCTCTAAAATGGAAAGCAGTTAGTGTCTTCAAACAAGTAATTCTTTCATTTGCAGGTGAAAATTTAAAGCAGAATTTCATTATTTCAAAATTTGTAACCAGTGCCTGCTAGCAATCAATGAAAAATCTGCAAGTCTATTTTTTAAGCATATTTTTGGCTCACATTTTTGAATGACATGTTTTGCATTTATATACTTTCTTATAGAAAATATTTTCAATAATCTGGAGTTTTATTTAATCATTGTCTTGTTTTTTTCCATTTGCTTCAAAGTGAGAACACACAGCAGGAGAACTATTATTTTAGTCCCTATAAAACACTCTACATATATTTTTATTTTTCTTTTCTGGCTAAGGAGCTGCATGCTTCAAATAAAATCAACCTTTTCTCTTTGAAAGGCTCTCTGTAGAGAGATATGCTGTGTGTTTCCGGCTGTAGCCTCTCTTGCTAAGAGGTAACAGGTGTAAATGATATTCACACATCTTAATTGGACTAATTTAGAGTTCTCTAGGTCTTCCATCTTTAGACCTTGGGTTTCCTAAGAAACAGCTAGAAGTCAGTCAGGAGTCTCTGCAAAATTTTTTTCACATAAGAATGTCAGTTAAGAGTGTGATTTTTTTTGTGCCTGCTTTTTTCTTGCAAAATTTCTTTTCTGTTAACATTTCTACCACAGACACGATTTTATAAGCAAGAAGGTACTTTTGTTTCTATGCCTGTTAAAGGAAAACCATCACTTCTGCTTTTTACTTTGTACATTCTTATCTATTAAGAGA
The DNA here is from genome assembly GCF_012460135.2 of Molothrus ater. Classification (NCBI taxonomy): domain Eukaryota; kingdom Metazoa; phylum Chordata; class Aves; order Passeriformes; family Icteridae; genus Molothrus; species Molothrus ater. Next base: position 59,089,731 of record NC_050511.2, read on the forward strand.
TTTTCCATGTCTAGCTACATGAGATGCAGGCAGGAGTTTTTGCTTCTTTCTTTAGTGATGCAAATTCTTTAAAGTTTCATGGGTTTTTTTGCTTTGTGAGGTTTTTTTTGTTTCTTGGTGTTGTTTTTTTTTATAGGGGGGTGTTGTGGTTTTTTCCCTATTTAGTATTGTGCAAATCATTTTGAGAGTAAGGAGAAAAAATATCTGTTATTTACTTTGCTTTGCAGAACAGAGACAGAACTAAGGCAAGCGCTATTCTCTTAACAGCTTGATAAAATACACTAACAATTACTGAAAAATTTAGGTACAAGCTAACTATGGTTTATTCATGAAACTGAAACAATTCACACTGCTTAACTGCAGTCAACATCAAAATGTCCTTCTGTGCCCTCTTAAAAAGCCTGTACCACCTCTGCATGATTTTTTTACATTTTCCTTTGACTGCAACTGTCTGAAAGCAAATCTGATTTCACATTCTGCACCAACATGCATTCCTATTGTGTTCACAGGTACAAATACGGCAAATACCAGGCTCAGTTGTTGCCTGTAAACTCCAGCAGAAGAGATCACTACTACCACAATAAAAATCACTATTGTTATAAATGATCAATCGAAAAGCCAAATTATCAAAACGTGAAAGATTTTATTTTCGCAACCAAAATACAGTCCTCAAAAACCCACAGCCAAAGAGACATCATCGAGCCCGGGATCAGCGCTGGGTAAACCTAGATCAGACCTCTATCGCATCGATTTCCCCTCTGTTCACACATGCCGTTTCCAGCGTGGCTATTTCATACAGTTTTTTATGCCTGAGGCAGAGGTGCCCCGATTTCTTTTGTAACCCCATATATGTATGAGAGTTTCTTTCACTGTGCTGGGCTGGACAATCGCTGTTTCCAGTGTAATGGCAGGTGCTGATCATGTCAGGGGAAATCGTGTATTCAGATGTATCTTTCTGGCGACTTCTGCTTTCTCGATCGATGGTATCAATCAAGCGATGATCACCCTTGGGTGTCTCCTGATTGCCCCGGAGGATGACAAGCACTGGCCACATCTATTCATGGGTAAACAGGGGTATTGTTCTCCTGCTGCCTTCAGGAATTTCAAAATTCCGAAGTAGACATCTGTCCCTGGCCTGCTTGTGACGAGAGACTCGTTTGGATTTTACAATCTTATAAAATACATTGTCTCTTTAAGCATGAAATATTTCATAACATATATTACACTATCATTTTTGCAGTCTACAGATAAGTTGGAAGCTTGCTGATGAACCTACACTGTCACTTGCGTTCAGTCTGACTGTAATGTTAGTTTGAACCCATAACATCACCTAAGTAACACTATTATGAAATACTAAAAATATTAATTGAAAACCAATAAACCAGCAATCAGGAAAGACTATATATAAAGGTAGCATATACTTCTGTTATATTACTTAGAGTGATCATAAAAACTCTTTATATCACTTCTAAATATGGACAAACTTAAATACTGAATAAAATCAGCCTGGAGTGGTGTTGGGGGTTGGGTTTTACTTTCCTTTTCTTTCCTTGTTACTTGAGGAGTTTTTTCCCATTGAGTTGCTAAGAAGCACTGGTGGCTGAGTGCTTGACAGAGTGGGGAGGGGGAACTATGGTTTTCGGGAGTTTCTCTCGGAGGTATAGAGATACCGTGAAAATAGAGGCAGGAAAAAGGGATCGGGGCAGCTGGGGACTCTCTCTCTCTGGGCTTCAGAGGAGGACAGTCAGACCCACAGCCTGGGGAAAGGATTTCACTGCCACCACCATAACCCAGCTGGGAGCTGCCTTTCTTCTGCTGCTGGGCCCCACATCTCCTGCCCTGCTAGGGCATCCTGCAGTTCCAACTACCGCCACAGAGCTTCTGATACATCTTGTCCACCACCTTGGGGTTTCTGCTCATTGACACTGTCCCAGCTTGCTGCTTCCAAGGGTCCTGCTGGGGCACCGGGATGGACTGCCCCAGGGGGTTTAAGAAGAAAAGACTCTCATCCATCCCTTCCCGTCTGGGCCCAGCCGTCATTACAGCGTCCTCCCTGAGCTCGCACCACAGCGCCCCCTGCAGGCATGGGGGAATCACCGCACCTGCCCTGCCCACCGGCAGCTGCCAGCTGTGACCGGAACTGCACCAGAGGGGAAAGTGCCGCAGCCGAAAAGGCTGGGAGTGGGTTCCTGGTTCTGTTTGGTGTTAATGCTGTAGTTGTTGTTGTTTGTTTGCCTTGTTGTACACACTTGTAAAGAACTGTTATTGCTATTCCCATATCTTTGCCTGAGAGCCCCTTAATTTCAAAATTATAACAATTAGGAGGGAGGGAGTTTATACATCCTCCATTCCAAGGGAGACTTCTGCCTTCCCTAGGAGACACCTGTCTTTCAAACAAAGACAAGTGGGTGTCATCTAGAGTGGAGACAGATTCTCTGTAGTTAGAAATAAAATTAGGAATTGTTTCTATATGGATAGAGACTGGCCCTTGCAAAATATGCAGGGCTGAGTTGGCAAATGAGGTAGACTCAAATGTTGGAAACCTCAAAGCCTTGCAACCTTGTCACATTATAGATTTTATTGGAGCCATCTGCGATCCAGTATGCCTCAAAGGATGCATAAAGCAGAGTTCAAAAATAAGAAAAGTAGCCCATCATTCATAGTTGAAAATCATCTTAGATCTTTGTAGAGAACATCTGAGCGAGAACCACAGTGTAACTTTGACAGAGGGTCTGAAGTATAATTGTGTGTCACAGCTTTCACCATTCTTCATCAGTGCCATTGATCATTGATGCCATTGGCATCATTGATTACCATTGATCTCCAACTCCTCTTCCCCATTAAAAATAGTATAAAAGGAAGTTATGATATAGTCCTCCCTCAACTCTATGAATTAAAAAACCCCTCATGTAAGAAAAACCCCAGTAAATATCTTGTAATACAAAGTTACTGGATATTTGGAAGAAAGCCCTTCTCAGATTATTCTCTCTGACCCCTTTGATATTAAAAACATAACTATGAATCGGGGAAGAACTTGAATATAGGCTTTTAAAGTGAATACTCCAATCCTTTTGAGTTTTTCATCTAGTTTGATACATATTTTAAAGTTGAGCCTCAATTAACTCCAAAACCGCAAGTCTATCCATCATGTCAGATGTTGTTGAATTCCTTTTTTATTTTAGATTACTAGATCTTTTTTAATTTAAAGAGCTTTTTTTCTTTTTCCTTCATTTTTTCTTTTTTTTTTTTTTTGGGGGGGGGTGTGGTGTGTGTGTTGCTTTTGATTTTCAATCTGACAACATACTGTGCTTTGAAGACCCTTGGAGCTATATAGACAAAATAAACATGTCAATGACTTTTAAAAAATTGCTTTGCATTTGTATATCCTAGCTGTAATTCTGTGTCCCAAAATTCGCCACACAATTGCTTCTTAATTATTGAACTGTATTTCTTATAAAATCCATTCAGATGTAGAACTCATATATGTTCAAAATTTAGTGGATCTTCCTCCACCCAGTCCATGCAAAGCCAAGATGAACTGTTCTGGGAAAAGGAGGTTGAGGCAATGCAAGGAGAATCAGTGTTTCAGGAAATGTTTTTAAATATAGGTAACCTATGTTTCAAAATTATAATTTTCTCTTTTGATACATGCAGTAATACCTATGTTTCAAAATTATAATTTTCTCTTTTGATACATGCAGTAATACACAGTGATGATCATACATCAGCAATTAACTAATACTATAGTGCTACAAGACAAACTGAAAAATTAAGAAAGAAAGGCAACAAAAGCCCCTTATGTCTTTAAAAACATGCATGTCACATGTATTTCTGCATTGTGTTCCAACTGATTTTCCACAATTCTGGCTGCTATTGGCTTAAATGCACAACAAATTAACTTCTGTTATCTCAGAGTTGTTTTGTAAATGCTAAATTTGTCTTCTTACTGACTGCCTATTTTTGCTTTCCTATATAAATAAAAATTATGTAAGAGGATATTTTTGTACTTGATTTAGAAAACTTCAGCAATGTTCAGCTTGTAATAGTAAGGTATCTTTCTAAATGCAAATGCTATTTTTCCTATGATTTTGTTGTCTCCTCTGAATTTTTAAAGAATCTAATTTATTCATGAGCAGAAGTGAATAAAATCACTGCTTTCCCAATGGAGTCATATTATTAACATGAATCACATCTTTTTCCTGACCTTGCATAGCAGTTTTAGGGACCAATTTATAATTGGTCCAATTATAAATACACTTGACAATCAGTTAAGTTTCCTGGAACTTTGGAATAACACCAATATATCAGGTTTTTTCATTCCCAAGTTCTCAATTGCAACTGACCAAAAAATTACCTGCCAGCAATATCAGACCTTTCATGCCATTCTCTTTTGTTGCAGTTCATGTTTTGTGTTTATTTTATTAAGATTGATTGTTAAATGGTCTTTTCTGTTATCCCCCACGTTTTCCCCAAGTTGGTTCCTTCCTAAGTTGTGCCCTCCCCCTTCCAGCTGTCCGTCAAAGTGTCCCCTCTCCTTGTTCCAGATTCTTCCCTGCCTGTCAAGGCAACCTTGCCTCTTGTTCTAGAACGTTCCTTGTCATTCATTCCCTGAGCCAATCCCTTAGTGAGCCTTCTCCCCTCCCCATATCCTGGGTTGGTTGTTACCCCAAAACTCCACCTCTAGCGTTACGCTATTGGTTATCCAGTTGTATCCACACCCTGTTTTGGTATGCTTCACAGCGGGGTTCGGGGATGTGCTTGTCCTGGGGCCTCTGACAGTGTTAAAGTTTGTTGGAACTTCGGGACCAGAGGGTCTCGTTTTGCTTCTGTGCCCAGTCCTTGCCCTGCCTCATAGGATTGCCGCCTTTCTGTGTAGATCTTGGAGAGCTCTAAGGTTCTGCCTGTGGCTTCACCCAGCCAGGGCAGTTCCCCACACTTGTCACTCCACTGGAACAACAGAGAGCTAGCCCAGGCTCTGGGGTGCAGCGGTACTCTTTTACACAAATTAAATGGGGTTCTTTGCTGAAACCAAAATCTTCCAATATGCTTTTCATGAGCTGCTGAATTTACTGTTAGCTTCTATTACGATACAGATTAAGTGTGGATCCAGAGCTCAGCTTCAAAGGGGCCCTCCAAATGGTATATTTTCATCACAGCATGCTGTCACAATGCAAATATGATATCCATCTGGGCCTTTTATGGGCTTAGTTTAGCCATGCTTATTTATCATAATTAAGTGCACCATGTGATAAGAATCCACGTCTACTGAGCTGAAGTGGTGAAGAGATTACTAACTCTACTTTTGAAATCTAGCAAATGATTTATATGATACCACTCATCATAAAAAACAAATCTTCAGCTAATGACATAAATGTGTTGGACTAACCTGTTCTTTTCTAGCCAAAATAATAGGGCAATGGGGATGACAGAACACCGAACATGATCTCTTTATTAAAGAGGAGAGAGCCCTGTAGAAGCGCCAAGGAAATTTCCAGACCACTAGATTTGGAGGTATGGTACACCATGGATTAGTTCTGCAGCGATAGAAATGTAACTAGGGGATGAGCTGTATAAGAACCCTAGGTCAGGGAGTTCAGAGAAGCTCTTCTGAAATCAAAGTTGCATCACTCCAGGAAAGTTGTTATAGGACACTGCAAATGCAGTCTGATTTGGGGCTGACCTGCCTTCTTATCTCGTTTCACAAAAAAATACGTATCTGTCACAACTTCCAAAAGCAATATGCAATTCAAATGTTTAAGGCAATTAGTCACATATGTCACTTAATGTGTTGTATAGTTTGTATCCAGAGTCTAGAGTGGAGTGCAGTGCAAAACATTGAGTACAACAGTGGCAAAGTATACAGATACATACCAGTGCTGTGCTATCCACAACCAGAGGGTAGGGACTGCTGTAGCTCCTAGACTTCAGTTGGACAGTCCTATATCACCCTCCATTATAGCCATATGTGTAGGTATTTAAAGCTGGATTTGTTCAAACAAGCCAGAAATTTTCTAGTACTGAAGGAGGTCTTTAAGATTTGCAAAGTCTCTTACTGCCTTTGAAATGGATACAAAACCTCTGCATACTAATGAGCTATCATGAGACCCAGAAAAAGAAAAAAGGTGAAGAATATCCATATTTATGTCTGGAGAGCTGAACATCTTTGGTTCTTCCAAGATGCAGCTGCAGGGTAATGCCGCCTCCACTGTACGTGGAAGACATTGAGGTACTGTCATTGTGAATTGTTTATATAGGAGAAGACAAAATGAAAGGTCAGTTCAGTTTTTTTTTTCATTTTTCTGGTCTTTTGTCATCTCTTTCATGCTGTTCAGTGTTTTTTATACAAAGGCTCCTGGCTACATAGTAGTCATAATCTGCCTATGCAGATTCTTTAGCCCCTCAGATAGGACTGGATCGTTGCTAAATCTGGGGTGATCTAGCAATGTGCCAACACAGAAATTTTGGGCCTGAAAGAATTTTCAATTTAAACAGGAAATCTCACAGTGACATTTAGCAGCTAAGAGCCAGAAAGTGATTTTTTGTTTAAATGCATTTAGTTGGGTAAAGTATTTATTTGTTTTCTATATCAGACCTTGTGGGATTTCCCAAAGTGCCTAAGAATTTCGTTTACCAAATTCCCGTTGAAGCTTGGACCTTAGGGAGTCACTGATTTTCAGTAAGACTTACAGAAATCTTACCATGTTTTTAATGAACTTGCAAGTTTTAATGAATAGTAATGCAAGTTTGGAGTCTTCTTGTCTGGAAGCAAAACTGGTCTGTAAATCATTAGACCATTAATAGCTGTTCCTTTGCCTTTCGTTCTCAGTATGGTAGTAATTATCTGTTTTGCAAAGCGTAATAAAATCTATGTCATCATATTCAGAATATTCATGTAGTGAGAATTCTAAAGCTATCATAGATGATGTACAGACAACAGTGTGCTCATAATGAACCAGATTTTTAAGAGAGCTTAGTTTCCAAGCCCAAAATCATAAACTTTGATGGAGGAAAAAACAGGCCTGCAAATCACCAGAAATTAAAGGGATCGATTTCTCCAGTGCTGGAAAAATTCTAAATCCTTGCTGACTTGCAAATCTGTAAAACTTAACATGGTTTAAAATTCTTAACCAATGCTGTTTCTATGTACTCAGTTTTGTTGTTACAGTTGAATATGCTTGAGAATTAAGGTTCTCACAATATTTGAAGAAAACAAGTGTTAATTATTACCATTGGTAATAATTTTGTGACTCTTCTTGTTGCTACAGGAGACTGACGCTACAGAGAAGGAGGCTTAAGGTGACTGCTGCTTTCTAGGTAGCAGTAGCATAGTATACAGCACATGCCTACTGCTCTCCTCCAGCTCTGTGGTCCGTCACTTATGCTGAAAAATAGCTCTGGGTATGGTCTTGGTACAACTGCTCTGCTTGCTTTCCCTGTGCCTCCTTGTCCTCACTGTGTGACTCATCAGCTTCTGCATTTTCCCTTGTGGCCCCTCAAACACAGAAGTGATGGTTTTATTCCAGCCTGTGTCTCTGCTGTTTTATGTCACCCTTAACTTTATCACCATCTTTGTGCTAGTGGATGTATTATTCAAACCATAGATTTGACATTTGGTCTTGCTAGAGATTTTTTTAGGAATGTGAATAATAAAATGTTTATGGAACTCTTATGGTTTAAAAACTACATTTGGGATTAAAGTAGAAGCTGATAGAGGAAAAAAGATCACAGCAGAGATAGTTTTCACCTTTAACTGTGAACATCTTTGGCACCAGGAATTGGTTGAGTTAGATTGGCTTCTCCACCAAAATTGCGTGGAGTTGAACTGTTCATTAAAGGCACTTCTCTTAAGAACTTGAAGGAAAATGACATGGTAAGTTAGAGACACAACAGGTATGAGCAATCTTCAGAATGGTGCAGTCTTTTCAGAAAGGCTTGATGAAACTCCGCATTTCTCTAGCGCAACCAGAATGTGAACATTATAACGCATTTCAAAAATAAAAACAAAAAAACAAACCAGCAAGACAAAACAAACCAACCCCCCAAAGAAACCCCAGAATGAAAAACCCTCAAAATCCTAAAATAAACACAAATCTGAAAATTTTCTGTGCCATGATAAGCAAATTCATCAGAGCTTTTCAGACTGAATGCATAATATTCTCAAAAGAACAGTTTGCCTGACAAGTTACAGAAGTAATTTTTTTATATGTGCTGGGATCTGCTGGACAAATGCCAGCTGGGAATGCAAGAGGCTGGGACAAAGCAGGAACTCTGTATCCTAATATATGTAAGGAGCTGGAGTTTGTAGTGTAAATCTGTCGTCCAGCACACTTCATTGAGAAATGGCCTCATAATGGAGGTAAAATCGATAAAAATCTCAGGTTCTTTCATAGATGCAGGAATTAGAAGAACTGAGCTGTGCAAAGCCTGTGTAAATGGTGTCCTACTCCAGCAGTATGCTTGACTAATTTAATACACTTTGTCTGTGTGTTCTGTCAGTTCTGTTCCTTTATTAGATTCTTGATTGATTAATTAAAATTATCTGTTTTGAGTTTTTTCTTCAAGGTGGATGTAGGTGTGAAGGTGAGCAAGTTGTTAGGTTGGTTTCTTTTTACAACTGCTAAACTGCATTTAAGTATGTATCTTGGCTTTGTGAATTGCCTAGAGTCCTCCTTTTCTTCCTCAAAAAATTAATTTCAGAGTTGTCCTGGATTGACTAACGAGTATTTTTCAGACATTTATAACACACAGCAACATGTCTCTCTCACCATATCATGGTAATCTGTGATGGGGTACATTTTGCATTTCTCTTAATTTTAAAACCATGAAAATAAGCTTGAGGGAAGGTTGGATATGCTTAGTGAATACAGAAAAATATTAAGTAATGAAAAATGTGAGTTTTCAGCCACATGGAAATGGCAAGATGGCTTTCAGTAATTATCTCAGGGCTGAAAGGGGTAAACTAGTGCTATGTGGGTCAATTTTGATCTAATCTTAAAAAATTCTGAGCTTAAAACAACAATTTTGGCCCATGCTTCTGTCTGAAAACAAGTATTTTTTCAAAATTTCAAAATTTTTCTTCTGTGTATATGAAAGCAATGGTCATAATTTTTGTCTTCATTCTTCCATTTGTGTCCACCAATTTTTTTTTTCTCTCAGACCCATCTTTATATTGCATGGGCTTCCTTCAGAAATCTTCCACTACATGGGAATGAATCAGTAGACTTTTGAACAGGTTTATGGTTACAAAAATACAGTGCTCAGACAAACATATCTGACAAGAGAAACTAAGGATCCGCTTTCCTCACTTGCTGAACTGGTGAGGAAAGCCTTGGTTTTGGGAATTTGTATCAAAGAAAGTTATTTTAGGCTTGTCCCTTCAAAGAAAATGACTGGACAAGGAAATTCATTGATGTGTAGTTCAGCATCTCTGAAAACACTGTATTAAATGGAATCCTATTCCTGCCTGGTTGTTCCCCAGCCTCTGAGATAGCTTGCCATCTCCCTGTTCACACACAGGCTGTTAGTTCTGCCCTCCAGAGAAACCCTTCCAAATTATAGAAGACAAAATCACAGAATGATAGAATAATTTGGTTGGAGGGACCTTAAAGCTCAGCCAGTTCCAATGCCCTGCCATGTGCAGGGATACCTTCCCACCACACCAGGTTTCTCCCAGCGCATCCAATCTGGCCTTGCAAACTTTCAGAGATGGACAGCCACAGCTTTTTTGGACAGCCTGTGCTTCACCAATGAAGATTTCTTTTCAAATGTCCAAACATGATGTGATTAAGCTGAACTTATCTTGATAACAGACCTTAGTACAAGTGACTGTAAGCATGTATTTCTGTTCAGCAAATCCTGAGACTCACAGTTCAGCCAACACAGTTAGGAATCCCAGTGAATCTCTTTCTCCCATATACAGATACACTCTTGACCTGAGGGATGGTAAAATCACTCTTCTCCAGGGATTTTGATTTTTTCCTTTGGAAATCTGGAATGCTCTGAGGTATCAGAGAGGAATTTCTCTCTGTTTTCATCTTGAATGTGTTTAGGGCTCAGCTTATTTCTCTAAAGACATTGCAGCAGACTTTCTACATCACACAAAATCCAGAAAGGCCAGAATGACTCCAAAGGAGATAAGAATAACAATTAAAATAGCATCATTATACAGAATATGAGCCAGCTGCTTTCCAAAGGGCTTTCTTTTGGATCTGAAATTTCCAAGAAAAAGGAGTAACAGCGCATAAGAAAAGTTGAGAAGCAATAAATGGCCTTTTACAGAAGTGATCTTTCAGGAGCTTTGGTTAGTTGAGGGGAGAGTACTATAGCCTGTTAACTACTGATTATTGTGAAGAATGCTGAAATTCATTCATTTTCAAATCTCCTTTTCCTGCTAAAAAAATCTAAAATAATTAGATTTTTTTTCCTTCTCTTTATGCTTCCTCTCTGCTCCTTCCTTTTGCAACAGAACCTCTCTGAAAGCAGTGTTGAGTGATTCCTGTGAACTTGCCTGCTCCCTGTTTCCTTTGCCTGAAAAGAAAAGTATAGGACTTAACAAGGGCAAGGAATACTGGCACTCCATGATCAACATGGGGACAGACAGTTCATCTGGGTCACTGGGTCGGCGCAGCAGTCTTTGTTTTGAGTGCCAACAGATTTTGATTAAGGCACTGGGAATAGAAAGAATTTAAAGAAAGGAGAGTGTGTCTAAGAAACAGTCAGTAAAGAACCCAAATAAATCTGATAAAAGTTTGAAGATTGAGTCTTTTTCCTACGGTATCTATAATTTACCTGAAAGGTTTACAATTGCATAATTATCTGAGCCATTTTTCCATAACTACTACTAAAAAGTAGGAAAACTCTACCTAAAGCACTGAGACTAGAATTTTATCTCTCATAAGTGAATAAAATTCCATCATGACTTTGCCTTTTGGTGCTTACTTTGATCCTGTTTGTATTCCTAAAAAGGCACAAGAATATGTCTTTTCATAGAAGAGGGATGGAGGTAGGAAAATTTTATGCTAAAGTTCTAATCCCTGAATACAGTCCCTGATGGATGTGTTAAGTATGCTGACAGAAGACCCTCTACATTAAGTCTCAGAGCCTAATATAGTTGCCAAGAGCTGAGAATTTCACAAGATTTAGTTCATCTGCTTTCAAGTGACTGTGTGAGTTGAGACTTGGTTTCCTTATACTTTTTGTCAGTTTGGGTTTTTTGTTTTTTTTTTTTTTTTTTTTTTTTTTTTTGTTTTTTTTTTTGTTTTGTTTTGTTTTTTTGTTTTTTTTCTTTTTAAAAGCAGCCAGAAAACATCACCACTTGCAAGTGCTCAGTGCTAAGTATTTAAAAACCCAACTTGCAGCCTCAAAAGAGGACACTGCAGTCTAAATACTGTATGATTAAATTCCTAAGATAAGTAGACAAGAAGGCTCAGGTGACATGCCTGATGGGGTACATCATACACAAAGAAGTGGTACTGGGGAGGGACAGTCTTCCATGTGAAAAAGCTCTTTCTGGTGTTTCAGTTCCTTACATAAGGATCCAATAATGTTTGTGAATCTGCCATTTTAATTCAATCTCTCATAAGTCACCTTATTTTTCTTTCAAAACATGTAGGGGGTCATTTTCTCCAGCCCTAAACATTTTCACTGGTGCCTGAAGAAAACCAGAGGAGTCAGTCCACTCTGAGAGGGACATACCCTCCCTGACCTATCACCCCTACTACCACGACAGAAAATAGTTAAAAAAACATCCTGCATGGGCAAAAGTGAGAGTGGAAGTCCCTTTCCTAATGGCCAAAGTTATGTATTTTCTATGTTAGCCTGTTGCCAGCTCTGATTAGATTTGCCGGTATCATCAATTGGCATGTGCAGAGGAGTACAATGACATGAAAGTGACCTTTTTTTTTTTTTTTGGCTTTCTTCCTATTAATCTACAGAATAAATAAGGAAGACTGGGAAATCTTCTGGAGGTCAGATGTCTAGGCATTTAAACTTATGTTCAGGACACTGGTTTTGCAAAAATTTTAATCTGGTTCTTCCTGTCTCTGGATTACCACAATGCATTTTCTCATGTTGAAGGGAAAACAGGTGTAAAAGGAAAGAAATCTTACAAATAGACTTAGATCAGTCAGTTTTCTCTTAATTTCTGTATTTACGGGGAAGAGGATTCTTTGCTCCTAGGATAATCTGTTTTCCAACATGCACAAATGGCTGATTGATTGATGATTGATGATTGATGATGTGACTGAGAAAGAAAGGTTATGATACAAATGAGTCTATCAAATACCTTCTTCTGACAGAATTATAGCAAGGTAAATACTCTGTGAATGGCCTTTGGATAGGTTCACAAGTTCAGAAGTGGAACTCTGTGGGACAGAGACAAATAAAAAACAAACACCAAGCCTAGAGCCAAAACAGTCTTTTGGCTACCTTTTGCCTGAAACCTCTCCCAAGTGACAGTTTGTAGGCAAAATGTATTAAAAAGTTCTCCAGTTCAAAATTGTTGATAATAAATTCATGCTGTCAGTAACATGACATTTTCTGCTGTGGTACCACAGTTGTTTCCCATGCTCAACATACCTGACTCCTGAGATAAGAAAAATAAGTGGCACACTAAAGAAATGATGGCTTGCAAAATCTCTGGTTGTCCCATCATAACTCTACTGAGTACCAACAAGTGTTTACTTGTTTTTCCTCAAAAATGAAGAAACAAAACCAATTGAGAATATGAAATTTTATACATAATTGTGATCTGTAAGATTGGACCATCATAGGGAATGCCTTAAACATGTGGGTTTTTTCCATAATTTCGGTTCAAATTCTCATCTGCTTCACCCTTTAAGCTATACAAGTGAATTGTCATAAGAGCCATGTTGACCTTCAGTGAGAAATCCAAGGGATCATACATACAAAATAGGCTAACTTGTTTACTAGGATCACAGCCTATTACATCGTTTGTGAATTACCAGCTGTTAAGAAGCAATTGTCTAGCAAAGAGGAATGTATGTCTTTACAGGCATACAGTCTGCTACAATCGTGTAGCACACTCAGAAAAGCAAAAAGGCACCCACTGTTTTATTGTCTTCTAAAACAAAACCAGTGTTTATTTAACAGTTATTGATGCACCAAAAAGAACAAAACAATAGAAAAATCGCATCCAAATTATTACTGAAAGGAAATTAAAAAGAGACGGCTCTTTAATTAAGTCACTGATTTTCAGAAACAGTGGAGAGATGAAATGGCTGCCAAATTTTCACAAACCAACTAAGCTTCTTGGGCATACAGTGGGGGCTAATGTTCTTTGAAAACCTGGCCAGTGGTTTCATTATGGAAACTATCCTGTTATAAGCATGTTTGTGAATGGTCCATATTTAACAAGGTTAAGATTGTAGTTCATAAACAAGTTCCACTTTGGGCTGCCAAGAATTTAAAATTCTCATTACAGGATCTTTTTGACATAATGGTAAAATATCAAAATAGGCCAGTTTAGAGCCCACCATCAAGACCACAATTATGTCAGTTCAAAGCTGCAGGTTTTTGGCAGAGTTTGTCAGGTCAGTCTGAGAAAGGGCTGGATTATTTTTCTTGAAGGATTTCTCCCTTCTAGTTCTGTCTTAGGTTCTCAGGGCCTAGCTATGTCCTGTGACATGATATGCAGGTCTTACCGTGGCTTGACAGCCCTTGCTAATTTCTTTGTGGCATTGGAACACATTTGCATTTTGTTCACCCAACATCCATACAACAGGATGAAGAACTCAACAGTCAAAGTCCTTCAGGAGCAATTAAAAAAAACCCCCAAAATTAAAAAAAAATAAGAAGAATAAAGCTGTTATAAATACTTAAAATTTTGAAGGCATTGGCTACAGTGTCTGCTTTGATGTGTTTTGGTTTTGTTCCCTTCTTGTTTGTGCTTGAATATTGTCTCACTTGAGTAGACACTCAAATAGGTAAAGATGATAGCATATTTAAAAGACTGTACATAGCCTTGTACTTCAACAAGCATTCACATGTTACCTTCAGCGAGTGTTCACATGTCAAATACTTTGACAATTCCTTTGAAGTCATTCTAATACAAGGAAGGTTACTAAACTAACCGAATTAAGCGAGCAGATCTGCAATTTGAGATGACTGTTACTCCCATCCATGAGAGCTGGGATCATGAGAGCTGGAATGATGGATCGCAGGCCATAGTACTGATAATCCATGTAAGAAGCAGGATCCTATCCTGGATTATCTTGAATTGGCCTACCTAAAGGTTTTGTGATGCAAATTGGAAGCTCTGGGCACAGTAACAACCTGCAGAATATATGACATTCTTTTGTCTGGTAGTGCCTGGAAAGCTCTCAACTGTTATGTTTGAGCCTCATTAATCAGCCCTGCATTGTATAACTCTGTCTGATATGAAGCTGCCATGCCTTGTCACCAATTACAGGTTTTATAAAGACCCGTCTCATTATAGTACTTAGATGGCTTGTTCCTGAGGGTGATACTTGGTGTACAACATCCTCAGCTTGCCAGTAGGAAAATTGTCCCTGCAGTGAAGACATGTCATTCATAAGGCACAAAAAAGCAGTAAAAAAATCTTATGAAGCGCTCCCTGAAATATTAATCATAACACTGTGTAAAACCAGGTACATAAAATTGAAACAAGGAAAGAGAGGTTGCTGACCAGTTCAACCAAACTGGTTATCTCAATAAATCCAGGACTGGGCATGGTTTTGGCAAGGCACTGGTTGAATAGGAATGTGGTTGTTTATTTTGATGTGGTTTCATAATTAAAGAAAAAAATCCCAAATTTTACTCCTCCCAAACCTCTTCTGCATCCATTAGAATTTAGAAAAAATGCAACATCTCTCCTGCAGACATTTTGCATGTGTCCTCATTTGTAGTGCTAATTGTAAAGCCAATGTCAGTCAGAAGTATCTGCAGTGCATTCAAAGAGCTGGAGTGATGTAATAATACAGCTGCTTTCCTGTTACATTCATACCTTCCATGTGATAATTTGGTCTCCCAAGTGACATGACCAAACCCTAATACTTGACGTATCCCCTGAATATACAAACAATGAATTAATTTTTTTACAATATAGTATAATTTGTGCTGTTGATGCATTTTTACCATTATTACTGATATTTGTCAGTTTACTAGCAGGTTTTATTTGAGAGTCCTGATCTGTAGGTGTGAACTTCTCTTGCTGCAAGGGCTCTCTCCAACAGTATAAAACCCACACATACAAATGATATATACGGACAACCCAAAATTTGCAAATTTAATGGAAAGTATTCTTAAAACTCCCCAGCATTTTCTTCTCTACATAAAATATGGTGAAAACATAGTGCTGTTTATCATGATAGAGAGAGACACATGAGCACCTTACATTTAAAGATAATATGGTAAAATAAGTAAGATTTTAAGAAAAGAGAAATTAATATTTCTTTTTTGCTACAGTCTGTCCTGATGGCAGTTGAGTTTAGACATCAAATGATGGGGAGAATTTTTCTCTGCATGAAATTCTTTTACCATTTTGAAAGCAGTAGTATTTGCTCTTAAGCAAAGAATATGTCCCTATGCAACTTTTCAGAAGTTATTTCAAGAAAAATAGATAGGATAAAGAAAGATCTATCAGTGTCAGTTAAAAAAAAAAGGATAGACAGGATAAAGAAAGATCTATCAGTGTCAGTTAAAAAAAAAAAAAAAAGGACAAAAGGACAAAAGTGCCCTGACCTTGATTATTTGTCTCTTTTCAGTACATGTACACATATTTATGGGAAATGGAAGAGAATACAATAATGTTCCTTTGTAAAGAAAAGAAACAAATACCATTAAGTCACAAAAACCCTAAAATACTTAATAGCAACATAAATCTCTCTATCTAGATGGCAATTTGCAACCCACAGTGTTGTGAAACAGGAAATACAAGTTCATCCTCTGGAAAAAATTGCAGACTGCATTATCATAAGAATTTTGTATCAAAAGTGCCTTTCACTATGATATCTAAACAGTTTCAGAACTGAAGACTGTTACATCTCAAAGCCAAAATTCTGTATCAAAATGTTTCCAAACAAGCCCAAAGTTCACCTGCGATTTATAGATTAAATGTACAAGAAAAACCCTGAAACACCAAAATCAAAAATAGCCCCCAACTGACCAAACAAAAAACCCCAGGCCACCACCATCACTAGCACCAAAAAAACCCAACAGAAACCAAACTAAACAAACAAAAAAAAAAAACCCAAAAAAACCAACAACAGAAAAAAAACCCCAAACCAACAACCAACCAAACAAACAAAAAACCCAACCAACAAACCCAACCAACAAAACAACAAAAACCCAACAAAACAACTCTCAAAAAACCAAGCCTCCCTGCTGCAAAAAAACCCCAAAATCCCCAAAGCCATGACTTCACAATATAATGCTGAGCAACAGTAAGGTATAATGAATCATCATTTTCTGTAGGTAACAAAATGGAAACTTCTTCACAGAGACTTTCTTCAGCTTTCCAGGTGTATAAGGTATGATATTTAAAAAAAAAAAATTATTCTACTCCATATTGACAGCCGCCCTGTTGTTCTGCAAAATGAGTCTTTACATAACTGACAGATCATCTAAGGGTACATATTATACACATATTGCTATGACATTTTAATGCCTTTCCAAAGAAATACAGCAAGACTATCAAGCTATCTATTTTTCCCCAACCAGATGCGCCTCTCCTTCTCACACTGATAAAGAGAGAGCAGCAGGAAATTGCAGACTTCTGAAGAAGTGATGAGGAGACTTTGGACATTAAAAAAACCAGCAAAGGACTGAGAGCATTGGTAAATATATATCAGAGAGAGACTGAATGAGATATTTTTCTCACTTTCATGTTTCATTCAGGGTACCAGAACATTCAAATGTCAGTTTAAACTTTTCTATGCACTAAATGTATGTGCATAATGAGCAGTTTTCTTCTACAGAGAGGCTTTTTTTGTTTTCTAATATATATGTAGCAGTCTATTTGCATGAATATGTGTTTTGCCTAATCAATATGCCACAAGCTGAAAGTAAGTGGTAGGGAAAATACTTAGCACTAGGAATCTGATGAGATAAATCACTACTGAATGTATCTTTTCCATCAGCTTTTTCCATTATCATAAAAACAACCTTAGGGTTATAATTTTGAATCAGAAGTGAGAAGCATCCAACATCTAAGGACTAAAGCAATACTTGCAGTTAAAAGAGCTGAGAAGTCAGTGGAGCATTAGTGTCACTATTTTATGAATAAATCAGTGTTTTCCACACCTTTTGAGTCTAAAACTATGGTAAGCTCAGCACTAAGCATTTTTTTTCTGAAAAACACAAGTGCAGATGCAGTACAATTGAAGTCTCTTTCTTTAAATCCAAAGACATAAGCTTTACTCCCAGATGAGAAGCCAAATCAGGACAGACCTCTTCCCTTGGGAATGTCAAACAGGCAGAGGTAAAATGACAGTGGTAGAACCTGCTCTGCCACTTCTGAGGTAAGTGGTAACATGGAAGAGAAGGTATGCCAACACAAAAGTTTCTTGTCAAGAGGTAACAGAGGAAACCAAGCCAATCTTTTATGTTATGTTAAAGACAAAGACATTTTATGGTTTCTTGGAGATTTCCTGGCCTGTGCAGCTTCATTCTTCATCCATGCCTACTGCCAACATTGACCATGTCTTCTGACCTGTTGTCATGATCTGGTTACTAAGGTTCTTAGAAATGCCCCTGCCGGAATTAAGGTGCAAACAAGACCATTAAGGTGCAAACAAGACCATGTGCCAGTGACAATAGTATGGGTTTTATTTGATAGTAAATATGAGAAAGAGAAAGAGAGAAAAAAAGAGAAACAGAGAGAGAGAGAGAGAGAGAAAATAGGTGGGGGGGACCAAACAGGAGTGACAGGGACAGAATAAGGAAAATACCACCACTCCATGGATCCCAATGATGTTCTGTAATCCTCTCCAGCTGGTCTTCTTGGTGGTGAAGGTCCTCCCAAAAAGCACAGGATCGAATGGGTTTTCCTACCTCAGGCCAGGTAGGAAAATCCAGGAAGCTCCCTGGGCAGTGGTAGTTTGTCATTGTCTCTTACAACAGACTCCACATTTTTTTGCATCACATGCAGAAAGTGGAAGGCCTCAGGAATGACTCTGGGGGGCACTTCAGGGGACCTTTGATGGATTAAGGCATCCCTTCAGCTGCTCCTCACATCAATGTCCCATAGATGTGGCATTCCCAGGGTTGGGGTTTCCATAGCCAGTTTGTGTAAGGGAGGATGGGTCCATTGCCCCGAGCAGAAGTTACGACATACCAAAACTTCTTCCCTCCACCTCACTTGGAGTGGAAATCTGTGGAAACCTGCTCCCAGAAAATGGGTCTAGGGGCTACAGCCTTTCCCACCCCACAGCAAGCCAGAGGTGATTCTTGGCAGGGCTGCTGGGTTTGGCTCACATTCTTCTCTTTGTTTACTTGTTTGTTTCTGGTGATTGAACAATGGGTTTTCCCTTTATCTCATCTCAGCACTTTGACCTTCAGTCCAAAGTCCCAATCAGGTATCTTCTGGGAGGCTTCTTGTAGCTTCTTTATACAGTTTCTGTTAAAATGAGCAAGACTTTATATCAGTGTTTGAGGGTTGAACTATTTCTGACACCTGTGCTTTGAATGGGAGAAAAGCGTCATCTACATGATTCTGTGTGCCATTTGTTTCAGCAACTAGTCCTAATCTCATTAGGCTAACCTCCAACTAACCAAAATTTCTGGAACCTTTCATAAAAATTAATTTTTTTTAAATATTTGGGTTTAAAAAAATATTGTTTATTTGGGGTTTTTTTGAACATTTCATTGTGACTTTTATTGCTTCTGCACACATTACACATTTTATTACTATGCACACTAAAAAAAAATCATTTTGAAATAAAAAAAAAAGTCCAGTTGTGTGTCAGCCATAGCAGAAAAATTCATTACCACAATTCTGTCTTTCACTTTTGTTTTGTCCAAAATATAATTGAAATTGACACTTTAAAAAATGTTTCAATGCAGAGAAATCAACATCCATCACCAAGAAAATCATCAAGAAAATAAATTATAAAACTAATTCATTAGAAAAAAATTATGACAAGTAGCACTCTGATCTATGAACATCATTGGGTGATGCTGAAGAAGACTCAGTGATTGAAGGTTGTCAGATAGCTCTTCTCAGATACTGAAAGTATAATTTAAAGACTCAAGCTTACGTTAACTTTGAAGGGCTGGATTTTTAGTTAAACAAAGAACCAATGGATTCATCAAATCTATCACCATCATTCCCTTTCATCTCAGCTATGAACACTACAGCTAAGAATTTTGTCTACAGCAAGTATAATAAACATTAACATGGAAAGAGGTACAAAACAAGTTTCTTAATGTTTCACTGTTCATTCGTTAGGCTGCAGAAACCTCTGATAGACATAAGATGAGTTGTCTTGCAAAAAAAGTAACACATTGTTTAATTTAGGGCAGAGCATAATACTTCCATGCTGTCTTCAGAGAAGGAAAAATGCTGTTAGATAAGGCTTGGGACATTCTGGTGGAATTTCTTTTAATCTCATAATTTTAGATTTATTGAATAATATCAGACTAGAGCCTTTACCAAGAACAAAACAGTGAACATGAAGGGGGAAAAACAGAAACATACAATGTGACAATGATGATAAATTAGCTGACTCATTTCCTCTTCATCTTGCATGAGCAGTAGGTTAGGAATATTTGGTAGCATTGGCTACTGAAAGTTGTAGTCCTTTCTGTTGCACTCAGAGTTTTCAGGGAGGCAGACAAGGTGGTCATGTACTGCTTCAGCCCAACACTCCTGAGATGCTCTCTGCGCTTGTTATGCCTTCTTGTCACAGATGCAGGAGATTTTTCTAAAAGTGCTCATAGTTGGAATTTCATCTGCCATCATCATAGGTTCAGGGACAAAAGACCATCATACTAGTATTCAGGATAGTCTCTGGCTTTTATTACTGCTTATGCCTTTTCTGCATCAGGGAAGTTACTACTTCATGATAGTGGACATGATTAAGAGCATACAGAATGTAGCATGGCGAGCAAATATTCCTTGACCCAAAAAACCATCTTCAGGTAGGTTAAAATTTTAAACAGTCCCAGTACAAATCTCATGGAGGTTCTGTGTCCAACAAACATTTAAGAATATATTTAATTCCAAAAGATCTGTTTCACTGACATCAGTGGGAGTGGTGCTACTTCTGCTTTCTTGTGGCAAAGGTCCAAGGTTCATGAATGTAAAGTAGGGCATTATCTATACAACACAAACAAATATCCCTTTAATAAGGGCTTCCAAACACTAACCACAATCATGATTTTCTTACTTAAAATACATTTTTCATTATTTTACAAATAATACACAATAATCAGAAGCACAATGATCATAGGTGTTTTGGGCTGCAGTGGAGCTGTTTTGACAGTTCTGACTACCTATCTCCATGGATTACTTGAATATATTTCCAGGAATTAATGATCATATAAATATTGGCATATCCACAGGACATCACATAGTCCTGAGCAATGCTACTTGTCAAATTTTGGAAGACTGTGATGAGAGGAAAAGCCATAACAGAGAATTGAACACAGCAAGATTGATGGAAGAGTTTTGGTGTGCTCTTCCATTTCAGATCAGTATTTTCAGAGCACTCCAGAGGAGGATGAAGCATTTATTATTACAGGGAAATAAAATTTTGAAAAAGTTATTTCCCTCTGGTGTCTCTCATGCAGAGGCTTTAAAAAGAAAGAAAAACACTTTTGAGAAAGTAGGTGGGTAATTGTTAAGGTTCTTCTGGAATTTCAGATATTCCTAGGTTTGTAGTTGCAAGTGAAACATTCCCTCTTGTACCTGACTGGCAAACTAAAGCAACTCACCTTTGGAAACATTCCTCCTCTGAAAGCTTAAAAGGAATGTGTAGAGCTGGGGTTTTTTTATCATAAACAAAGTTGAGTTTTATTTTTACATTACTTTATTGAAATTTTTTTCCACACTTGAGGTTTTTTGTTGTTTTGTTTTTTTTTTTTAATGTTCAAAAAGAGAGACACTGTGGAATCTTAAAAATACTAAATTAATGGCAAAAAACTCTAGGTGAAATTATGACTAAATAAATAATATCTTGCCAGCAAGAAATGTTCATTAAAGATCTTATTTTAGTACAGGAGTTAGAAACTCTTTCAAGGCATATCACAGATAAAATTGATGATCTCATATTTTCAGAGAAATTACCAAGGTACACAATTGTCACTTCAATTTCCCCAGGAGGAAACTAATTTAGTACATCACAGAAATACCAGGATTTGCCTTGTAAAATGAATTCCCCTTGGGTACATGTAAGCAGAAGGGCTTTGTGGATTTTTTTCCAAACCCTTGTTTCAGACTCAAGCTACAATGACTCTACCTGTGCTTTCCACTTCTTACACACTTATTTCCAACTGAAGTAAACTAAGACATATGGACTGAGCAGGATGATGGTACTCTTTATCATGTCCCTAGATTTGTGTGACACTCACTATTTGTGCATAGAGAGGTCATGATAATGAAAGTTTTGTAACAGCTAAATATTGCCCTTTTTGAGGGAGTATTTTGTGCTCTTTCATCATCAGAGTCATCCAACAGTATAGCATAAGATGTTGATTTCAAAAGCTAAATGATAAGGCTTAATGTGGCTGACCCCAATTTTTTTCCCTGAGGTTTCCCTGATAAAAACCAAATGGTGCAAAATACATGGTACAGAGCACAAGAATTACAAGGAGCGGCTGAGGCAGTTGAGTTATTTAGCTTGGAGAAATGCAGTCTCAAGGGAGCCCTAATCCCTCTCTACATCTGTGTGAAAGAAGGCAGTAACCAGGTAGAGGTCAGTCTCTTATCTCAGGGAACAAGTGACAGAACCAGAGAAGAAGGCCTCAGCATGTGCTAGAAAAAACTTCAGATTGGATATCAGATTTTTTTTTTTTCACTGAAAGGGTAATGCACTGGATTAGGCTGCCCAGGGAAGTGGTAAAGCTTCAAATGTGTATGTACCCGTGGCTTCTAGATTAATGAAATACTAAGAGGAAATCTGGCTTCAGCTTTCTGCCAACACCAGTGTTAGGAGAAGAGGAGACCAGAAACTACTTCTAATGCTGTTCAAACTCTAACTGCAGTCCTGACACTGACTAGACTCAAATGCCCCCCCCAAAAAAAGCTGAAAAACCCCACCGTAGTGGGTCTTCATTAGCTAAGAAATTCTGAACTACAATTTTGTAAAGGAGAGAAATACTACTATGGCAGTCTTTCCATCTAGCCTTTTTTCTCCATAGGCTGACCCAAAAAGAAAAAACACTATGATACACTTAACAGCATGAACTTGTATTCATTCCAGGTGGGGTCTTCCTCTTTCATATACTTCCACCTAAGCTAGGTACAATGTCTTAGCATCAAACATGCAAAACACTGCTTCAGTATCCTTCTAATAAAAGATATGCAAGAGCTTAATCCTTCCATGTACTCACATATGTATATGCATATTCACATCTACAAACACACACCTCTCAGTCCAAACAGATTTGAAAAGATTGCACTGAAGACAAGAAATGGTGGTTGAATGGCAAATCTTACAAACTTGAAGCTGTATTTCACAATGGTGAAACTGATGCTGATGTCTTGACTTTTGAAAATACTTCTCCCCTTTCACCATTTCAAATAACTGTTGGTAGATTTGTCCCGCCTATCATTGTTTCCAGAGGTATCTCTACTGCTACATAATTTAATCATTCAGCTGATGTGTCAAGCAGTTAAATGTATTATTAGTTTAAAATGGATAGGATAGTTTACACTGAAATAGAAGACTTAGATTTAGGTTACACACAGGAATAAAAATGAAAATGGTTGTTCATTTTAAATAGCCACATTTACTTATATGCTGATTTAGTCTGTTCAGAAAGATCTTCAAGTATCCACCAGTTTATTAGTAATGCTCACAACATGTATCTAAAATCCAATAAATGTACATTGAATAAAAGCACATGGAAAAATATGTGACTCCACATTTCTGATGAAGTCTTATTTGAAGCCTAGATGATAAATTCAAATACAAATGGCAGGTTGTGAAACATCTACACAAGATTTTTCAATTAATTAAAGAAGTGCAGTAGTGCAAAATTTCAGGAGTGAGTTGAGGCAGATAAGGCAGAGTGAGTTAAGGCAGTGCTATAAAGAGGTTTCAGACTTGTTCAATGTAAATGCTCTATGAGGTTCCTTAAGAAGGAGACTCTGGGAGTACTATTTTAGAGTGGTGCCAAGTAAATCAGTGATTTAAAGTAATAGGAGTCATGTGGCTAAATCTTGAGGCATCACTCTGAAGATGCACCCTTAAGACCTTGCTTGGCTAATCTCTTCCAAGGTTGAGTCCTAATCCCTAATCCAGCTGTTTCTGATACCAAGTATAACATTTAAATATAACATTGAAAACTGTTCTAAATCTAAATGGGATTCATGCTATCCTATGAAATCACATCAACTTCTGCACCAAGGCTAGTATTTAATTCTTAAAAAAAAAATCCCTTCAGGATATCTTAGAAAGTTCTACACTTTAAATGTTGAATTTCTCAGGTGGTGGATTTTCTCTTGTGTTCTGAAAGTAGAATCCATTCCTGTTAAAACAACAAAAAAAAAAACTTAAATGAAACCATGAAGACACCTTTTTTGAAAAAATGTGCTTTATTCTGGTGCACTTTTACCTGTGCAGAATAAAGTACTTTATCCATTTTTGTTATGTTGATCCAGCAGAAAAGATAATTTGCTTTTTCTTGTAGAAGATAGCTGCTGTACCAGGAGGACATATTCATTTCACCTTAAGAGGTGCTTATATGTGGAAGTGGTACTGCTATATAATAAATTATTCAAAATGAAAGTAGTGCATTGGGGTGCATTCAGATCCCTGAGGAACACTTCAGGTCCTATGCAAAGGTACTTCCTGTTTCATATTACAAACTCAAGTTTGGTGGGGTCTGTAACTGGTTTCTGTCCTTCTCTTCAAATTCCACACCTGAAAAAGCTACATTTACATAACTATGCACAGTTTGCAGCTGTGTACCATGCTCCTTATCCCTTTAGATTTGTGTTCCATTGGCCCTGATTTGCACTGTTTTGGAAATAGCTTAAGGTACACAAAAAAAAGCTCCTCTTGTTTCAGGAGAAAAGGTTTAATACAGAAATATGCACAGTTAAAAAGATAATTTTAATTACACAAACATTATTTGTTATATAGTGCAGAGACAAGTGTATCCCATTGTTTAAACATGATCCTGACCAAACACTGACCCATTGCTGCTGCATATTGCAGCTTCAAAACGTTTCTCCTTCACCATTCCTCTTGCAAATCCTCTGTAAAAATTTCTGCAGTTGGAAGTACTGTGATCTAAAACTTTATTTGACCTAACCCTCATGTCTGTAGTCTCTTATCATCACAAAAAGCATAGATCATCAAGTTTTCATGATCTAGCAATTTTCTTAGCCACACATCCTTTTAATAAATTACCTCAGTTTGGCATCTGAGAAGTTGCATGAAGTGGATGCACAGTGCACTAATCACAAAAGAAATTTCAGGGAGTTAAGCATGCTGTTATTGTTACCTTTCACCTAGGACACCTGTCTCGGTCTCTCTGCGAGCCTCTCAGGAACCCTGGGCCAGTCTCGAGTCGGCAGACACCGGGGAGGGCAGCCCCGACACGGCCGACAGCGGGGAGACTCTCTCTGTGCCCCAAGGGTACTGAGGGCACCTGGGCTGGGCGCCTGTGCAGCACAAGAGACACCAGAGACATCGGTAGAAGATAAAGGGCCGACTCTTAGCAGGGGTTAATCCAAGGTTTTATTAGGATCCCAAAGGAGCTCCTGCACCTCAGGGGCCTCCTGCCGAGAGCCCCGGGAGATGTCCGAAGGTCACATTTCAAGGGAGGAGGAAACCAAAAGTAGATAACATTTTACCAACCAATAGGTATCTCTGAGGGATGGGAACTGGGGGATAGACATATAGGGCAGCGTATGGGACTAGGCCTGGGGGGCTGACCCCTGGCCTCTGGCAAATCACTCGACAACTTGGACCGAAACTTCTGGATGGGGGGGATGGGATGCTGAGTGATTGACAGAGAGCCAGGGTGGGGGTTTAGGGATGATCTCATCCCAGGAGAGGGATAACACAGATAAAGGGAGGGGAGTACAGTCTGGGATAAACCATTTGGGAAAAATATTGGAATACAAAACAAAACTACTTCAAAATATTACAAAATATAAAAACGCACTACAACATCTCCCTCTTTTCGTTTAAATAAAAAAGGAGAGGCACCTAGACATTAAATTTCAGCTCGGAGTGATATCAAGCATCAGCAAACCAAGGCTGTTTTGTAAATTCTGCAGAGGTTTCTGTCTCTTCCTCAGAAGAGGTAGGAACAGTCACCTGATTGATCTCTAAAGGGGAAATAGCTTTCGATATCAGTTTGGTCACAATGCTCTTGATGATCCCAAAACTGATCAAAATAACAAGAAAAACAAACAAAACTAAAAATACAGATTTCAATATGGATCTGACCCAGCCCGAGAGTCCCCATTTTTGGGAAAGTCCGTCCATCCAGTCTGCTGTTTCTTGCTTGATGTCTTGGACCATTTGTTGCATCTTTCTGATGATTTTGTGGACATCCTCAGCTTTGGATGACAGATTCAGGCAAAGATTCAGGCAACAGAGACCTTCAAACTCTTCCACATCTGACTTGGATGGATGGCTGTCAACATGAGCAGCAGAAGGATGGGGCTCATTCTGATGGTAGAGGGGCCGAGTTCAGATTAAGGGGAAACACTAAAAAGACACGGTTTTTCAGGAAACTGAGTCAGGAAAAGGTTTTTTCAGCAGGGACTGTTTCTTTGTCTCCTGTGGTAAAGTGGTTGGCTGTGATAGACTCTGCACAAGGCAGTGTAGGTGGTGGTGTGCCTGTTGGAAACTCCAAATAAAAATCATTAGTTTAAGAAAAGGATGGTTACTTTAGGGAAACTTCATGCTCCCTCTGGTATTCTAAAGGAACTCTGGGGATAGGGATTAGTGGAGGGAGACCATGGGAGAGGGGAAAGGGTGGTAGGAATTTGTGGGAACATAAAAAAGGGGTAATAGCACAATGGAAGGGAAAAGGGGAAAGTGGGAGAGGGGTAGGAAGGCCACAGGAATTGGGGAAGGGTATTAGAAGTGGGACTTATCGGACTGGAAGGTTCTTTTATTATTGACATGGGCTTTTGAATGCAGGGCAGCTTGCCAGTGTTCTGTGCTCTTCTTCCTTTTAGGCTGTTGCTTTGGCTTGATGGTTGTTGGTTTTGGGTTCTATTTCCTTGGTAGACATGTGGAGGACTTCTATGATGTAGATAATATTTTATAGGTTTGTAGTCTGGAGCATGTTTACTGCCTTGTACTGGAACTCCACCAGGTCCTGTCACATCGGCTGCTTGGGGGCCTTTTCTTCCTTGTACTATATTAAATTCCACAATTTCTCCATCTCCTAAACTGGGGAGATATTTCCTGGGGTTATTCTTTTTTATAGCAGTCTGATGAACAAACACATCTTCTTTGTTATCATTCCGGGTTATGAAACCATATTTGTTTTTTACATTGAACCATTTTACTGTCCCCAAAATGTTCATGGCAAGGACTTTTTTACCTTTGCCAGTGGGTTTGTGTTGGTGTTGCTGGTGCGCTGCTGTATGAAATGCATTCCGCTCCTGGTGCTGACGGCTGTGCTCAGGCTCGGCCCTGTCCTGTGCTGGAATTGAATACACCCTATTTTTGTCATAGCGCTGGGAAAAAGAGCGCTCTTTATTCAGTTTTTTGAAAGGTTGTCTTTTGGGGAATTCTGATCTTCAAGGTTATTGTATTTAAAATCTAAAAACTGCTTTTTCAGAGGGCAGTCAGGCATCCAATGGCCTAACTTCCCACAAAGATGGCAAGGTTGATTAGAGTTGGAGGTTCTCTCTTGTGGCATTGTGACGTGCTGAAGCTGGTTGGTGGATGGTGGATCAGGGGCGTCCACAGCTGCAATCTTTCTCTGTGGTTTTGGTCTGTCGTCTTGGTCAGCAAGGGTGATGGTAACTTTCCTCTCACACACTTCTAACATTGCTTGTAGTGTTGGTGTTGGCTCGAGAGGCAGGCTCAGGATGGCAGCTTTACACTTGTCATTGGCATTTTCTTTAGCAATCTCGGTGAGGATTTCCATCCTGGCTCTTTCGTTCTGAACTTGAAATTCGACAGCTTTTCTCAGCCTTTCCACAAAACTCAAAAAGGACTCAGATGAAGATTGTGTTATTTTCAAATAATTTTCAAGCAGAACACCAGGATGGAGCCCAAAGAAAGCTTTCTCAGCTGCTCTAGCACATTCTTTGAAAACCTTTCTGGGAATGCCCTCTGCCTGACTTGCTCCATCCTCCCATTCCCCCTGTCCACAGAGATGGTCGAGAGATATCAATTTACCATAAACATCATGGACAGTAGCTTCATCAGCCCACACAGCTGGTAAAATTTCTCTCAATCCTTTTTTCCATGCTGCATCCCACAAGAGATATTCAGATGAGGATAACAGGCAGGTAAAAAGGTGTTTGATATCAGCAGGTGTTAAGGTATTAGCAGAAAGTGTAGCTTTAAGGAGTCCTCTAAAATATTCACTTGATCTACCAAAATCTTTTTGGGCTTTGGCAAGTTCTTTGACAGAATCCACAGAAAGGGGGGTATAATGTGGCTGAATCCCCCCGTTTAAATCTGAAATATATGACACAGGGGCTGCAGAAAGAACCAGTGATGTTTCCGGCTTCTGGCTGCCGAACTCAGCACCTCCGGTTTCTCTGACCTGGGAGCTGGAGGGCGGGCTGCGGGAGAGGCTGCGGGAGGCCGCGGCGGGCGGGCAAAGCCCTGAGGGGGCGGAGGGGGGCGGCGGGAGGGTGCTGGGAGGGAGGGTGTCAGGGGCGCGGTTTTCCGACCAGAATGGGCTGTTGGGAGAGCGTAAAGGATTGTGGAAAGAAGAACCAGGCATTGCCATGTGGTATCCACCATCATGGTCTGGGGAAGTTACTTGAAGCGGATCGGGGGTACAAAGGCGGGCACTAGAATTCCGGGACAGGGTATCACAGCTTGGGGAAATAGGGGAAAGGGTAGGATCCCAGGGAATTTGACCGGAACTGTCCGGGTTGGAGACAGGGAGCTTCTGAGGGAAGCTAGGGAGTGTGGCTTTCTTCAGAATGCCCTGTGCCGGGGCTGGGGGTGAGGAAAGAGGGTTAGGAGAGGGAGAACATA
The DNA here is from genome assembly GCF_012460135.2 of Molothrus ater. Lineage (NCBI taxonomy): Eukaryota > Metazoa > Chordata > Aves > Passeriformes > Icteridae > Molothrus > Molothrus ater. The sequence goes on from NC_050511.2 coordinate 59,118,068, forward strand.
ACTTGGAGGGGGGTAGATCGGGTTTCTGGGAAACAGAGGTGTTGAAACTGTTCCCGGATGGCTGTTCTTGCATCTTTAAATTAGATTTTACAACATTTCTTATCTGCAGGGCTAAAAAAGCAAATTTTGACGGAGATGTGTCACCAGATTTCCCTGCTCTCAATAACTCATTACCAATTTTGTCCCAAAAAGCCAAATCACTAATATTTTCAGTTGATACATCGGGAAAGTGAAGAAACAGCCATCTAACAAATTGCTTAAAATCTGTTTTTGAAAATCGGATTTTTTCACTCTTAAGAATGTTCAAAAGATGATAGTAGACACCTTTGTGAGATACAGAAAGCTTTGCACCCATTGTAGCTGTGATTTTAAATTTTGTATCTCAAATTTCACCAACCCAGGTGGGGGGGGAAAGAAAAACCTGCAGCTGGCAGCCTGCCAAAAATAGAGAAAAAAAAAACTTCGGCTCTCTGCAGCGAGCCTGAAAGCAAAGGCAGGGAAACACCCCCCCTCCTGAAGAGGGGAGAAACGGGAAGAAGGTAAACTTACCAATCCAGCTGTGGGACAGGAAAACAGGAGGTCCTGGGAGGGTGACTTCTACCTGAAACTGACTCTTGAGGGAAGAGTTTCTTGCACAGAGGAGCAATTCATTAAAACGGAGTGTGTTCTTCTAAGGTAGCTTGCTGGCCAAAGGCTTTGCGAACAGTCTGAAATAATGTCCGAACCCCGTCCGTGAGGTCCGGGGATGGTCTCAGAGCCCCACGTTGGGCGCCAAAATGTCTCGGTCTCTCTGCGAGCCTCTCAGGAACCCTGGGCCAGTCCCGAGTCGGCAGACACTGGGGGGAGCAGCCCCAACACGGCCGACAGCGGGGAGACTCTCTCTGTGCCCCAAGGGTACTGAGGGCACCTGGGCTGGGCGCCTGTGCAGCACAAGAGACACCAGAGACATCGGTAGAAGATAAAGGGCCGACTCTTAGCAGGGGTTAGTCCAAGGTTTTATTAGGATCCCAAAGGAGCTCCTGCACCTCAGGGGCCTCCTGCCGAGAGCCCCGGGAGATGTCCGAAGGTCACATTTCAAGGGAGGAGGAAACCAAAAGTAGATAACATTTTACCAACCAATAGGTATCTCTGAGGGATGGGAACTGGGGGATAGACATATAGGGCAGCGTATGGGACTAGGCCTGGGGGGCTGACCCCTGGCCTCTGGCAAATCACTCGACAACTTGGACCGAAACTTCTGGATGGGGGGGATGGGATGCTGAGTGATTGACAGAGAGCCAGGGTGGGGGTTTAGGGATGATCTCATCCCAGGAGAGGGATAACACAGATAAAGGGAGGGGAGTACAGTCTGGGATAAACCATTTGGGAAAAATATTGGAATACAAAACAAAACTACTTCAAAATATTACAAAATATAAAAACGCACTACAACAGACACCCTTGAGTCTTGAACTAGCAAAAGTGAACTACAGCACACTTTCCATTTACTTTTGCAGTCTTTAGTATTTGGTAGCAAATGTCTTTGGTAAGCTGCAGCCATCCCCAGGACCAGGTCTATGTGAGATTCTAAGGGTATATCTAGGAACATTCACAGAACATAACTGCTTCTCTGGAAGACTCTGATGCTTATGGCAGAGAAGCTTTTCTGATGGAAATAATGCATCTACCCAGGCACTGACAACAAAGACTATCAGCCACCAAAAGCAGAAAGGCAGCTGAAGAGCTGCAGAAGAAATTGCCTTAATAACAAAACCAAAACTGGCTGTGTAATGCAGCATCCACTGAAGTTTAGAAATAGCAGTATCATTGGGTGTCTGACAAGCAGAATCACCTTTCATTCTGTGAAGAGGTCACGCACTCTGATCTGGACCAAAAATATGATTTGTGTATACAGCAATTGTGGGATGAGATTTTTAATAATTATTAATTTCCATCAACATATCTAAATAGCATTATGTTCTATGTATGCTGAACACAGAAATCAGATGCATTTGGGAAGTGGGATGCAGATGCAGGTCTCATATATGACCTTAAATTTGCAGCTAATGTGTGACATACCAAATTGTATGAAAAAAGCTGCATCATAGTTTCTTTTCTGTAGTCTACATGTTTATCCTGTTCTCTGAGAGAACTGTATAACTTTGGTCCTTCAAAGAGTGGTTTCTCTATAAAAGACCAAAACAAAAACTCTAAAGAAGCAGAAATTATATGATAGTAACCAGAATAACTCTTGTTCCTGTGTAGATGTATAGCCCATCTGTACAGCACACTCAGCAGTTGATCCCATGTTCCCTTTTCTATTAAGGAAGCTCTTAGTTTGCAACATATTGGATGAGTGCTCAGGTTATGAAGGAATCGGATGTTTGGAGATTGACAAAGGGCACAAGAAAAAGGGCACTTATGGGTAGGACTGTGAGAACTTCTCATCTTTCCAAGGGCTCCATTAGATGTGCTAAGACTGGGCAAGACTGGGTAGTTACCCAGTCCTCTTTTCTGGAGGGGTAATTGCTGTCTTCCCTGCTGTTGCCAGCATAATGGGCTACACCAGTCTTTTGCAGCTCTTTCAATCGTTTGACATTAAATTCTCACTTGGCTTCATCCTTCCAATCAGCTATACAACAGCTATATATTAGAAAGTATATTAGCTATATATTAGAATGATATCCCATCAGGTTTCATTTATGGTATATGCAAACAAATCCAGCAAAAATTGAAGATTGGGCTTGTGTGTGTTTATAAGAACATACATTGCAGCTGATACAGAGAGCTATCAACTCACACAGGAGCAAGTCCCAGGAGCAGAAATGCAGTAAAGACTGAAAAAATAAGCCAAAACAAGTTAAAATATACCATTTCCCTCTGACAATAATCCAAGGAGGTTTCTTATCCACTCCCAAGCACCCAGAGGTCTCTTGGCTTGGTCAGGTGCTGAGCGATGGGGGTCTATAGAGCTCAGCAGGAGCTAACCCTGAAGGGAATCCTGCTGGCCTGGAACGGGGAGATAAATGCTGATTGAATAAGGCATGGTTAATAAGACTTTTGTCTTCACTCTCATTGTAGAATGGTTGGTTTTGTTATAAAACTAATTAGCATACATGTGGAAGTACTTTGTGGAAGCAGCTTAATCTCAAGCAAATGTGAAAATAAGCCTGTGTTTTTTCTAGGGACTGATTTACATTCATTATCTTCTACTTTAAAAAACCTCACAAACTCTTTTTATTTAATCATTGTTTCTTTGAGGAAAAATTAAGAACAGGACACATCTGTAAAACACTGTACATACAAATTTCTACCATTTCCAGCAAGGAAGTATTCTCCAAAGGCAGAATGTCCTGGGTTTAAGTCAAAAATGCTACTTCACAACTAGCTAAAGTCAGAGACCTCAGTTTATATCTAGCTACCCAAATCAGTAGCTTCATTCTCAAAAAATTATGACCTTCTGACAACCAGACTTAATTTTAGGAACTTATATGTGGACTTAGGTGTCTAAACTTAGCCACACTGTCTTACTTTTTTTTTTTTTTTTTTTTACTTAATTAACTACAGTGTTGATAATTTGCCCATATAAAAGGTATCAGGACAGTTTGTGATCTCAGAAAAAGACTCTTTCACAAAAAATTTAACCAGCAACAGTGTAGCAATTTCAGACCGCAAATACCCTTAATGAAAGCATCTGGATTTTCAGGGTGTATGTCTGTATATAACTTCTGTTTTGAGCATGGCCCTTTGCCAGATCTCAATCCTTTAGTCATCCTGCAAGGGATGAAATGCACCCTTGGTGTCTTCTGAGGCATGCACTGGAGCTTTTTTACACAGTATTTTGAACCAGTGATGGGAATAACCTGCATCTCTGCCTGGCATGTAGCAAGGGCTCAGCTGCACCACATAGATGGACCTTGGAGTCTGCACTTAGTCCCAGCTTTAGAGACCCACTTACACATAACTAGGATCCACTCTACCCCTCATGCTTTTAAAGAAAGTTCTCATCCCTCCTGAAAAAATTAAAAAAAGCAGGTGAATTGTCTACCTAAGTCAATATTGTCTCATGGAACAAATTCCCATAGAATGATCCCTGAGTAAACCTCCCAGATTGTTCCATTTTGAAGAATTTCAGGCACTGCCTGGCAGCAGCAGAATATTATAAACTCATAAACATGCCTGATGCACCTATTTCCATCTCTGCTATGAAGAGGATGTAGGAGAGTCACACAGGATTTCTGCCAGTGTTCCTCTGCCTCTCCAGCAGCTAGGGATAGGCAAATAGAGTGGAGATGCATTTGTGGATCTAAACATTACCACTCTCTCCTAAGTGTAAAGAGACAGAAACCCAAGATTCCTTTCCCTCAGGTATCTCTAACCAGAGTGTTTATTTGACTCCTTCATGTTGGAGGAAAGTTCCTTTTGTTTCATGACTGCTGCCTGTCTCTCTCTTGAGTTGGAGGTCATGAGTTAAGGAGAAAGGTATATATTGGCAGGCGTGCTTTGCAAGAAGAGAACAGACAGTTAGAAATGAGATGTGAAGCAAACAGACAGTTCTGGTGAGGAAGATGGACTTACCCTTACAAATCTGTGACAATGTGCACCTGGATGTCCAGGGATTGTCACAGCTATCTCTGCCTCTGTGTCCCAGTAGGGACACATGCTGACTCCTCTGCAGTCTGGTAGCCAAAGCAGCTTGGTTTGGCTAGTGCTAGTGTCACAAAACAAATAGTCATGCATCTCTTTTGTTTTTAACAAATTCCTAAACTGCACTGTAAAAGGAGGTCAGATTGAAACAGGGTACACAAGCTTTCAGATCTTTAAAATTCAAAACCCCAGACATAAAACAAGTACTATTTGCCTCTATCCAGATCCGGTAGGAAGACTTGCACTAGCACAAAACCTTCAGATTTTTGCTGAACATACCCTTGTTGACAGTCTCTGGGACACATATTTTACAGCAAGACCATGTTGGGCTCAGCCTTAGTGGGTCTGTAAATTTACTTTGTTGGAGACAGTACACTTCCTACAGAGATGCTCTTACTTCTCCTAAAAAAAAAAAAAACAACCAAAAACAAACTAGAAACTAACACAAGACGTGAATAAGACTTTTCTCTCAAAAATGGAGAAAAGATTCTGTAATATCTTTTCTTCCTTTCCCTGGGCTGCTTTTACTCAAATATAAAATTCAATTCTTCCTTTGACTTAATTAGCCGAAATATTCTATTTATAACTAGAGCTTAGTGTCTATTCTTGTAATTTTCACTAAGGAAATATCTATATTTTCCTCACTCATATTTTACCAGTCCTGAATACAGAACCAACACTCTTACCCATTTCTATCAAAACCTGAGCTGTTAATGGATTTTCGTGTCTATTTCATTTAAAGCACTACTGTGTTTAAACACTTAGAGTGCTGAATGTAAAAATAGCTGGCAATCTCAGAAGTGAACATTTTATTTGTAATATGGCTGATTTTATCATGCACCACAACATTTTTTTACTGATCATTTATTAATATTTTATATAACTCATAAAAAATGAAGGTTGAGGTCAATAATTGCTGACACATAAAAGAGCAAGGAAAAGAACAAGCAAGGGCATTATCCAGAGCATTGTAGACTAGCAAAAAAACTCTCAGATTTTCTTTGCACACATTGAAATACAGTAACCACTTAAAAGGCTCAAGTAAAGGAAAAAGAAAACTTATTTTTTAATAATCAGCATGGTTTCTAGTTTCATGTGTACTCATATGTGCTTCAGAAAGCATCTGGATTTTTATTGACATCCGTTTTTACTTATCAGTTCCATTCTGTAGCCTCCATCTTTGCTTTACTGCTGGGGAGCCTCATCTCATCTGAGCAGACTGGTGAGCAGAAGACAGTTTTCCACTTGGCTCACAGCCCTGCACTATGCATTGTCAACATGACTGTGTTTAATAATAATTCCTGCTGATTCTGTTGTGGAAAAACTTACTCTTCATAAGCTGACTAGCTTGTGGTGCCAGGGCATGTGTGTATATTTTTTCCTCATTTTTACAGACTTGGGCCCTGGTTTACAAAAGACTGCTTGAGCATGTGCTAAAAGCTAAACATACTTATTCCCACCTTTATTTAGCAAAGCACTTAAGGATGTATTGAATCTGGCTGGCTTCAAAGGGACTTGCATGCTGAAGTGCTTGTTGATTCAGAGTCTCAGTTCTCAGGACTAAATTCTAGTTCTCTCTCTCAAACCTACCTACGTCTCCCTCCCCAACAGCAATATTTATGCCTTTCACTACAATAGACTTAACAATTTACAAGTTATCACACTTCCCCCGGATGAATTCATTGTGTGTTTCAGAAAACTGTACCAAAGATGTGATCAGAACTACCTCTCCAGAGCAGTGAGTGATCTACTTAATATGCATTTATGAGTCACTTCATAATACAGCAGGGGGGGAGAAAAGAAAACCTATTAAATGAGTCCATAATTGTTACTGAAATGATACCAACGTTTCCATTTCAGTTGCATCACAGCTTTCTTCTAACAGATACACTCTCCCTAAATAACAAAGGCACTTCCACCTTCAATAAAAAGAAATTAACAAGAGCCATGTTACTATATGCTTTGGTGTTTAACACATGCCATTTAAAGAACTGTATGCTATTGGAATATTCAAATACAATGCACGCAACTTCTTCAAAATCTTTATCAGCTTTAATAAAAATAAACAAATATAAAACCTTATGGGATCTAGAAGGAGGAGTCAGAAGTGGGAATTGTGTCAACTCACAAGAATTATTTAGGGTAACAGTCAAACTTAAACTGCAACAAATGTTTTCAAATAACATCTCCCTCTGTGTCCAGAAGAAGGAGTTATTTCAAGCAAATAATAAAAGTGGACTGTACTACATTTCCCTAGCTCATAAGCTCTTTTAGAGTGCCCACCAGAAGTATTTTCAAAAACTGCTGTAATTGTAGCTGAAGCTGTCAGGGCATGCAGTGAAAATGTATAATTTCTTTTTATTCTAGGAAATATGATTGTGTAAGGAGCAATAGGCAGTAAAGCAGCAACCTTATCTAGTAATTTCTTTTTCTAAAAGTGCTGATTTACAGACACACACCTTACCAAACTATTTCTCTTTGATTTTTACATCTGTTTAGACTGTTACATCTGTTTTGCAGACACCATGTACATGGGTTTATGGTTGGAACACCTGAGTAAGTAACACTGCTGTCTCATACCATTCCCTGGATACTACTTGCATGGGTATCAAATATAGGCTTAAATCCACACAAGGATACTAAGTAACTTGCAATCATAGCAGAATCTATAGCTCCATAAAGGTTTCTATGTTCTCTATAAAACTTAAGAGAATAAAAAGGGCAGGCTGCAATTTCAATAAGCCAGTAGGAAACCTTTCTCTCTCTCTCTCAAAAAAAAAAGTAACTTAAATCAAATTCCTTTATTTTGTTCCAACCCATATTCCTGAGCTTGCTGTTTGGCTGTTCTCCTAGGATGGCTGGAAGTATTGCCATGAGCCTGGGCATCCTGGTTGCAAAGGAAGACAGTAACACATAACACATAAGGAAGCCTTCCTTACCACGACCCTGCTCGGTAAATGTATTGGTTACATTTACAAAAAGAGGTAACCTGAAGGTTAAAATCTATCAGGCATCAGTTTTTATATGCCTATTTATCCACATTATACAGTATACAAAATAGTTCTTTTAGAGCACTTCAGTCTACCTGTGCAATTTCAGAAATTTGACCCTGGTTTTCAGGAAACAAATCCCCTACTATTAAGCCATTAGGGTTAGACACTTCACTAACTGACAGATTCCAGCCCAGGATCTTTGCCAAGAATGGAAGGTGTATCAGCACCAACCTCCGTCTACCTCCATGGTGTCTGGGCTAGCAAATCCTGACCAACTTTTTTTTTTTTGTTTTGTTTTTCGTCAGGTTTCTACAAAATTCCAGCACTTATTGACAGGGCAGATCAGTGGGAAAAACTTCACTGGTATAGAGATAGCAGAAGAAATAAATAGAGCAGTGATACTTTTGCATGCACATGTGTACTTAGGTACATGCAGTTGAGCTATCTGTAAAATATTTACATCTATAAAACCAATTAATTATTAATATACTTCCAAACTATTTTCCTGAAAGGATTATTTACTTCCCTTCCCCATTAATAGGAGTGACCTAATTGAAAGCTAAGCTTGTGACCCCATGCTTTCTAGGTTTAGAAACAGAACCTACCTTCCGCCTGCTAAATCAAACATCACAATGTCAGATGCTCTGCAGACATTTCTCTCATGAATCTGAAGGCCAATTAGGGTGAGCTTCACCATAAATAATAGAGTTGCTAAAACAGCTTTTGTACACACTGGAGTAATGATTATTCTCATGCAGACTCAGTGATTTGTGGCTTCAATTTGAAGTCATATATCTCTCAGGAGCTAATTCAGATGCTGTTATTTATTGCACGTATGATTATTAATCATATCTTGGCAACTGTTGGAAGTGATTGTTTTCACCTTAGGAAGTAAAGTATTTTAGCTCAATGTTTACAGACCTAAGGAGACATCAGTTTCTGTAGAAAATCAGTTCTTCATTTGGCCTCCCCCATGTCTAACTGTAAGGTCTGTACCATCATTACTTACAGATATTTGCCTCATACTGTAAACAATTTTTGTAATTATGAATGAAGAAAAAAACCCTGTCAGTTCTTTATATTGAAAAATGTTTTTTACCAGGAAAAGAAAAAAAGAAGAGGGTTTTTTAACTGCCTCTGAAGAGGAGTGAAAGAGTAGTATTGTTTACAAATGTATATACATAAATAAATAATTATGTATGTAGAATATAGGGCCAAGTTCTCAAATCACTTGTAATTTTTGATAGGGAAAGTGAAAATACTTCTTTTTCAATTAAAAGTCCTGCTGATCTGCAGAAGCACTTGCAGAAATGAAAACTGTGCCAAATCACTTACATATTTCAAATACTCTTACTTCTAACAGCTTATACTTTTGAAATTTATACATCAAACCTCAGTAGTTGTCTATTCCATGATGTTCTATCAAGTTGTTGCTGAACCTACATTTAAACTGAGATCTCTCTTGCTGTCTGATGGAAAAAATGAGTGTAATCAAGAAAACCAGAGGAGCTCATTCTAATTTTGATCCCATTTGAGCTCTGAGTTTCAAGGAGTGACTATAGCACAGCCTGTAGTGGAGATGTGTTCTGCTTACAAGAGATTGTGAAAAATTCATGGGAGTTGAGATGAATCTTAAAAAACAAAGAATAGTAAGTGGATCAGCCTCTTTAGCTCTTGCCTAAAGCCGTCTTGTTTGCAGCTCAGGCTGGTCCAGGAATTTGCCCTGTGTGGGTTGTGAGAATTCCTCTGAAGGACCGCAAACATGAATTCTGAACATGAGCTTTTTTAAATTTATTGAGAGTAAAGTGATAAAACAAGAAAAGATGTGATAATGGTAGATTTTTGGAGAGAGACAAAAAGCCAAAGAATTTTACAGACTACACAACATATGCCCTTTTACAACCACAAGTGTTAAAAGAACAATTGAAATATTATGTTTTACAACTATCCAATAACTAACAGCAACAAATAATTAGATATTAGTGTATCTAAAACATACAGTTTTATAAGATTTAAAATTATCCTGATTGTTTTAGTAAACCTTTCATGATCAATGTCAAATAGCAATACTAGAAAAAAGAGAAAAAAGAAATCTTGTGTTTACTGTCCAGAGCTATGTCAATCTCATCTGTACATTAATATATTTTAACAAAAAACAATGATCTCTAGTTAACATATTACATAATTTCCTCACAATAGTAAACAGCAGCTTACTTTCTGCTTTTCTTTAAGGATGAGTGTGTATGAAAAATTTAATCTCAACCCGCCAGTATTTTGAAACTACTTCCTGTAATAAAACATCTAAAAATACTAAAAATACAATACTATTGATTATTTCATTTGGTCTATCAGCCAACAATAAACTGTATTATATTAGTCTAAATTGATAGTAACAATACCAGAAATTACAGAATCTGGTTTAGGGTCTACGGTGGTTTAGATATTTAAGTATCTGACTTTTTCCTAAAATAAAAAATATAATTTGGATTTATGGTATTCTCAGACATCTTGTTTGCATACTCATAGGTTTTTAAAAATTTGCATGAAAGATGAAAACTAGCTCACAAATGTGTATTTGCATAAATGTGTGGGCAGGCAGCATCATGGAAATTCACATGCATTTATTCCTGTATCATATATATGTTGACAAAAAATTGCTTGTCAACCCATCCTCCTGTTCTGAAAAAAGGTGCAATACTTGTGGTCAGTTATGGTGTTTGTGAAAGAAAACTGTAAACATTAGCAATTTTCACCAATAAAGGATTAATGGAGTGAGGCTTTTCTTCTACAGATACCACGGCTGAACAATTTTCCATAACAAATGAGAAACAAACCAAAACCTCTTCTCAGACACATCTTAAACATAAAGGCAGCAGATTTGTCAAAACATTTGTTTTGAATTATTTATCTGAGTGTGATGTCTCATAGCTTAATTTTTCAGTGTAATTTGAGAATCATGTGAGAAGAATTAGCCAAAATATCAAAGATTTTACTTCTTAGCATTTTAATATTTTCACACATATATATTGTGCTTAGACATCCATTTCTGTCTTGCTATTTTGCACAAACTACACAAACCTGCACACTTGTGGGAAAAAAAAAAAAAAACTTGTAAAATGTTCAAATATCTTAAATTATATTGAATGATGGACAAATTTTGAACACTTGCTGGAGTTTTCCATGGTTTGAAATGGTCATTTTTGACAACAATTAATGCCGCAGGACACAAAAACCCACCTTGATCCAACTGCTTGCATTGCAAAGGAACCTTTTAGCATTCCTCCTGCTTTGCCATTATGCCATGTTATTGTCAGATTTATGAAGAAGAACAGAACTTTGCTGCTTCTGTCCTTAGATAGCCACAGAGAATAAGGTTAGTGTATAATTTGAATGTTTTTGTTGTTGTTTTATTGTTTGTTTTGATTTGGGTCTTTTGTTTGTTTTTTTGAGGAAAAGTACTGTGATGTTTAAATAGCTGAGTACCAAGCACATTGTTCCCAAGAGGCTCTGTAAAGATTTTGGGGCTGAGTAACAAGAAAGCCTTCAGGACTGACTATCCCAATATGACTGAGCAGACAAGGCTTGAAGGAATGCAATGAGCCTGCATATCTAGACTATGAAAACAGCATCAGATAAAACAAGTGAATATCAGGACTGAAACAGCTGTAAGAATTTGCAAGCAGATGTCAAAAAGCATACCAAAAAATGTCAAGAAAAGTATAACAAGCTCTGGTTGCAGAGATTAGGGTGATAAATATGTGAATGATGAGCACTGTGCTAGAACTTGCTCTCCTGCAGCTTTGCAAGCAACAGTAAAAAAAATGCCTCAAACCCTCCCTACCACAAGCGCAAAAAAACCCCAAACAAAGCGATCAATGTCAGCAGAAAATCTTGGAGTCATACTGTAAGTGGAGGATACTTGGTAAATAAAACCATGGCTGAAACATGCTTCTGGAATATCTCAGGCACTGCTGTTTTATCAGAGCTTGGGGAAATTTTCTGCTTTTTGGAAAGGAGAACAAATGCACAGCAATTTTCAAGAGATCATAGTGGAGGATTTGAAAAAGCTAATAATGGTAAGCATTTGGAAGTGCTTTCCTGAAAATATGAAAAAGTATTTTGGAAGTGCAGGTTCTTACAGGCAGGTAATAGTAAGTTTTTGTGTTTTGCATTTACATAGCAGCAAGTCATGATGTTTCAGGTGCTGGCTCTGAAATATTGAGTGAAGCTACTATTCAGTGGAAAACCCACATGGTGTAGGGGGAGCACTGCAATCTGAGGGGCTGTTCATCATCTCCCTGGAGTCACTGAAACGAGCAGAAAGAGAAATGATCAGGAGCTCCTGAGCTGGAAACCCATTAAAATTACAGCAGCAGAGAGAAAATAAGCAAATCTTTAGACAATGTTGTAAGGCTTCTCATCAGAGTATCTGTGGCAGCTATTAGTTATGGGATATCTTGGAGATTCATCAGCATCAACACCTGCATGCTTTGTCATTTGTTCACAGTTTCAGTATTAAACAGGGAAGGTTTAAACAGGTCCCTGCAAACCATGGGAGCAGAAGTTGCTGTGGTGTGAAATAATATTCTTCCTGGTGTCCACCTCTTGTGCTGGACTGCAGCTGTGGGGAAGCCTTGTGGGGCTGCGTAGGACTGTAAATTTGGAGGGATGAATGCACCCTGCCTTACTCATAAAACTCTTGCAGGGCCTGGCCAGCATCTCATGCTTTAAAAAACACCCTTATAGAGAGACCTTTCTGTTTCATATTTTTCACTTAATTTGTATTGACTTATTTTCTTTGCTTATGGCCACTGATTTGTGTTTGGTTAATACAAAAACATTGCCTTATCTCTTGAGGAGAAAGTTAGCTCATGCTTCATTTCAAAACTGCTGTATAATGGTCAGTCTCAGCATGCAATTTTTGTTTAACCCTTGGCACTGAGATCACCACATGGAAACATTGATTCCCAGTCATCCATGTCATGTAGTCTGCTGTTATATGGGCTATCTGTAAAATAATTATAGGCTTCCTGTTCAGCAGTGCACACTCACAATTAAGTATCTGATAATATGTTCCAATGATTTGTAAAACAACACAAGCATGAGATGTAAATACATATATGCCCACTCTTTGTTTAAAGAGAGTATTTCTACTGAAAAGGGATGCATATCAAGACAGCACCATATTTGGTTCTACATGATGAAATTTCCTAGCACAAGCAGCAACTGTAGATTTGATCCAATAAATATTTTTTGTCACCAAGTAATTAATGTTTTTGTAGCTAGTCCTACTGAATTCAGAGATGGCTGTGGGGAAAAGCAAATGAATTTCAAATATGGACAATTAGATGAGTAAGCAAAACTGATTCATTTTGAATTGCCATGGGTTATAGAACATGAATCACTCTAACAGGTCAGCTGCTTCTAAGTTGCTAAATGCCAACTAATTTTGTGCCTTTAGACCTAAAGTAGTGGATATCAAAGGAAATGCCACTTATGTCTGTCCAAGCCTTCCAGCCTTTGGAGGAGTTCTTAATGTAAATACCTGTTTTGTTTTAGGAAACTTACAGGAGGAAATCTCCATGAATCTTAGCTGGGAAACTTAGGTTCAAGAGACACATACAGGAGGTTGATACTGCTGCTGCTAACAATCTATCCATTGTTAGATAGATATAGCGCACATCATCCTAAAGAAGAACTGGTAGAGACCTAACACTGCATGGTGCACCAAACTTGACACAGCAGTTGTGCAAAGAGGGAGACTTCTTTTCTGCTGATATAAACAAAACCCCAATTTTATTCTTTCAATGAAAACAATGGAAATAAAGGGGTAAGAATGTTTTAAGTGAATGATACAGCTTAACTGACATCTAATTTCCATCGCCCAGCTTACTGAAATTTAATTTTCTTTCTTGCAGTTGTTTAACATGGTTAACAAAGTAGGTCCAAATTCACAGAGACCCAGCAGAAGAAAACATGACATAAAAAAATCTCCAAACAATAGAATTTCGACACAGTAAGAAATAGTAAGTTAAAGAAGGTTCTGCTTATTTCCAGGAATAACTGCTTTCACCTCTTTGGTGTTCAAGTTATGCAAACTTAGATTCCTCAAGAGATCAGCAAATAAAAGAATACAGTGGGTGGCAAGGAAGCCTTTGTTTGATCTCCTTACACACCATTCCTTGATTTGGCCTTGCTAACTTCGGAGAAGCTATATATTAATTTACTTCCACAACAGCATCTTTCATATGGTATGGTCTGTCTCATTCTGACAATTTATTTTCCATGGCTTATTAAATTTCCTAGTGGAAACACTGATGAAAGTTGTGAAACAATCCTATGGTTGTAAGAGCCCATCCATATTTTCTCTTCTTCTGAGAACATTTAAAATAAAATTAAGAAAAAGATACCATAGCATAATTAATTTAAAAAATGCAATCAAATAGTTATATTCTGGGGACTTTTTCCCCATCAAAGACAGAAAGAACTAACCAAATAAAACTGAAACTGTCTTTTATTGAGAAATGACATTATTTCTAGATGAGTAGAAATTAGATGCTGGCAAAAACAAAAATGAGGCTTGTTAATGATGCAGTGCTTGAAATCAAAGAACATTAAGTCTAACACTCAGTTAAACACACAAAGAATTGCTACAAGAAATGAGAAGCTCTGACAGAAACTGAACAGTCTGAAACCTTGTCTTTGTAGCCAGGGAATGGTTAGAGGTCTCAAAAGATCTAAAATAAATTCCAAAAGCTATAAAAACAAGAGAATGGAAACCACATGCAACATAATGGAGTCTCAAAGCACCAAAGAATTTCAGTCCAGTATAGACAGAATACACAGGTGTATTGAGGCTACTTCCAGCTTGGATGAGTTTTGAACATTTATATGCAGAAACCTTTTTTTTTTTTCTTTTCTTTTTTTTTTCCTCCTTCATGATATAGTGCAGAATGAACGTATTTGTGATACATCTGGAGAACAATTACTTTTACTGGCCACTTTGTTTGATTGCCCCTCCCTTAAAATTTAAACTATCATGTAGCAGAAGATACTTTCTTCCCATATTTTTTCTTTCTGTTTTTGATTTGCTCTGTCCTTCTCACTTCATGCATTATATGCACTGTTACTGACGAATAGAGCTTGAGCCGTCATATGCTGGTACTTGACATTGGAAGGCATTCTGTGCTTTATTGTTCTGGTGGTTTGGTATATGTGACAGAAGATGAAGTTTCTTTTCAAAATTCCAAATTTTTCAGAATTCCAATTTTGTCATTTTATGATTCACAAAAACACTTTCAGTGCACTAATTATGGTGAATATCTGCAAGATACAACAATAAGTATCTTTTGAGTTACAACTAACAACACTACTCAAGAATTATGAAAGGTGGCAAAATTCAAGAGATACTGGATGAGACTCCACAAGACTGCTCTGTTACCTATGGTTATTTCCTTGTCTTTTACTTTTTTTCTAATATATGCTTTTATTTTGTAGAAAAGCATACTGTGAGTAGGCACAAAATTGAAAGCACTCTGCACAAAAGTCACAGGTATAATCCCTTTTTCAAAGAGACACCAGGAATGCTTTTTTTCTCCCTCAGGTTCTCTCAGGATGCCTTAGCCTCACTTTAGGAGAAAACCATTTAAGTACTGCAGAATAATTCACATTTTATCTCAGGTCTCCTCTTGAGATCATGAGGCAGGGTACCTTATTTTAGGAAGACCATATTGCAGTGCATGTACTCATCCATTAAAGAGTGGACTGACCTCACTGCTAATGTTATGTGTATTAAAGCATCAAATGGTGCCCGATGTTACTCTTGATACCAGAGTAAACTAGTGTGATGGGTTGATACTGGCTATATGCCAGGCACCCACAAAAGCTACTCACTCACTCCTCTGCTGTAGCTGCAGTGATGAGAAAATTTAATGAAGGTTACATGGGTTGTGATAAGGACCAGAAGAGATTGCTCACTCAATACCATTAAAGGCAAAACAGGCTCAACTTAAATATAAAGTGAATCTATGGCTAACAAAATCAGAGCAGGATAATGAGAAGTAAACTAAAACCTTAGAAACATCTTCCCCTCACCCTTCCCTCTTTCTCAACTATGTGGTGCAAGGAGACATGGAATGGGGGTTATGATCAGTTCACGACCTATTTATTTCTTCCTATGTTCAGGAGGAGGAGTCATTCCCCTGTGGCACCATGGGGTCCCTCCCACAAGAGACAGATCTCCATGAACTTCTCTGACATGGCTCCATCTCATAAGCAACAGCTCCCTGTGACCTGCTGCAATGTGAGTCCATCCCACAGGCAGCTGTCCTCCCCAAACTGCTGCAGCACAGATCACACTTCCGTGGGGTAGAGTCCCGCAAGGACAGGCTACTCCAGTGCAGCAGCAGGACCCCTCTCTCCACGGGTCTCCTAAGGATCACAGCATCCTCTCAGACATCCACCTGCTTTGGCAGGGACTTCTCCATGGGCTGCAGGTGGATCTCTACTTCCCTATGATCCTCCATGGGCTGCAGGGGCACAGCTGCCTCACCATAGTCTGCAGAGGAATCTGCTCCAGCACTTGAGGCACCTCCTCCCTCTCCTTTTTCACTGGCCTTAGTGTCTACATGATGTTTATTTCACATATTTTTACCCTGCTCCTCTCTGACTGGAATTAAAACTGCTCCAAAACCTTTGCTTTGATATCTTCTCAAATATGCTATCACAGAGGCGTTACTACCTTTTCTAATTTGTCCTGCCTTGGAGCCATCTTTGGAGCCATCAGGGATTGGGTCTGTTGAAAGTTCCTGGCAGCTTCTTGTAGAAGCCACCTCTGTGGATCCTCCAAAATCAAAACCAGGCCATGCAAAAACCAATAGAGCTAGTTCTCAAAACAAAAACAACTTAAACCATCCAGCTCACTGTCTCAAATTTTACTCACCCTAACTGCAGTTTCAATACTGTTGAATAATGAAATTCCTCTATTTTATCCCAAAGGCAGAGATAAGTTGCACATTGTTATTGTAGCTTCCTGAAGACTTCAGAAGCTATTTGGTGATGGTGCACAAGCCTTGCATTTCAGATTTCTAAAGCTTCCTCCCCATCACAAGTGAGGATTGTTACTCATAGGAGGCAGTACCTTCATGTTTCAGTCATTAATAGAAATGGGCCATAGATCATGTCGTCTCTAACCTAGTTAGATTTTGACAGCAGACAGGTTCCAAAATCATAGGTTCACATTAGAAACCTTTAAAAACTCATTAGCTCCTGATAATTATTCTAATATCCAAAGCACTAAAAATTAGAAAGCTCATTTCTGCTTCAGAATCAACTGTGAATATGTTCAGAAAAAGCTTTGCCTTTTCTTTCTCATTTACAAAATTAACATTTGCAGTTGGTGCAGAAAAAGACCCTCTCTGCATGAAGAATGAAGTCAATCCATTCTGTAACCAAGATAAAAACTTACAACTGAACTGTAACTCATTGCTCTGCTTTGGGACATTATCTTTTCCAGTCCATCTCCTCCTGAACATTTGACATCCCTGTGCCAAATTCAGAAAATACTACCTTTCTCTAAGCTACATTATTTTGGAAACCTTCATTGTTTTGTTTTGGGTTTTTTTTTTTTGCAGTCAGAGTGTAAAAGGTTTCTGTGAGATCTTATATGTTAAAAACCTTATGAACAACATGCTCTTAAGTGCTTCTTGGCACCTGCATGGTCAGGACCATCCTCTGTTGTTCTACTATTGCTGAGTCCCAGTCTTTATTTTATTTTGAACCATACAAAGACCCAGCCCACATACTTTAAAGTGTTCTGAGTCACAAAGTGACCCCAAAAAATCTTTCCCCACTAGATATTAAATGAAAAAGGACTATTCTTTCAGTTTATTTAGCAATAGCTGTCCATTAAAGCCCCTGGATGTGATGACTGGACAGTATTTCACTCTAAGCTGGAGCACTGTTTTATAGGTACCACTATTTGATATTACAGTAATAAGTCACAACTGAACCAAACTTTACTCAGCCTCATTTCCAAAAGATTTAAGCCAAGTCTGGCCAAATTTGTTTCTACAATTAATTTTGATAGCACAACCATCTAAATTCATATCAGCAGTTCTATAAAAATATATAGTTCCATATTTTTCCCATACTATCTCTAGAATATAGACAGAACAAACAAAATAAAGCAATGACCAACCCTTACAAAAGACAAAAAATTATTTAAAACTTACATAAAGACAATCAGATTATTCATAACTTTTTTATTGCAACTCTCTTCTCATTAAACTTGATTTCTCTGAAAAGGTATTTTCCATAATTTCTGGAACATTGTGCTTCTCTTTTTAATAGAAATCATGAGTTGCCTTT
Organism: Molothrus ater; assembly: GCF_012460135.2. Taxonomy (NCBI): domain Eukaryota; kingdom Metazoa; phylum Chordata; class Aves; order Passeriformes; family Icteridae; genus Molothrus; species Molothrus ater. The sequence goes on from NC_050511.2 coordinate 59,136,055, forward strand.
GACTGCTCTATGGAGCTAGCAGAGAACAGTTACAATCAAAGTTAGTTTTTTTCCAATAAGATTTCCAGTGTAAAGCAAATAATAATCATAAAATTATTCTTGTGATACTGTTTTCATCACTGCACCTTTCAGGACCTTCAGACCTAAAAGGAAAATGTTGACCTAAGGAATCAAAGACTATTACCATGGTTTCAAGGGACATGTTTACCTGTGCGGTTTAAGTACAGAGGTAGATGCATAGAAGACACTGGCAATATTTTATCCCCAATAATGGGGATAAAAGACACTGGCAATAATTTTATCCTCAAAGAATCAGTAACTGCCATACCAGCAGTACATTGACCGCTTTATTGTAAGGTTTATTAAAATGCCACTTGCATTTAAAGAAACAATCACTATGGACGTTAGCTTCTGTGCAGCAGAAATTTTTTAAGCTACCAGCTGTGCAAACACAATTCTAGTACTAAAAAAAAAAATCTAAATCTATTCTTTTGGCAGCTTACCTGGCTTACATCACAACTTGCAACAAATGTGACAGGATCAGAAAAAAAACTGGCCATACTTTGATCTTTCGTAGGGAAAAGCAGGAATATTTTTGTGCTCTTCAATGATTCACCTGTTTCACTGGAATTTTTGATATGATATGGAAACACATGCTGGGGAGCTACATGAATATTTTCCCCTCATGAGTCCCAGTCACTTCACTGGCCAAAAGCTTTGACAGCAGCCTCTTTTCAGGGTGACCAAGCAGGGATATTCCAGGGAGGTACCCAGTTTTCAAAGGGGAAATATGTCTCCTGTTGTCTAACCAAAACCACATGATACCAAGCCAGCCTTGAACATATTTTTTTATACAGTACAACTTCTACATCAGTAAAATTAAACTTGGAAGCATATGTAGGGACAGCTTCAAACAGTTCATGTTGCTCAGAGTCCCATCCAACCTGGCCTGGACACCTCCAGGGATGGGTAACTACAGCTTCCCTGGGCAACATATGCTAGTTGCTATGCAACCTCTCCACTCTCACAGTAAAACATTTTTTTCCTAATATCTAATCTAAACCTACTAAAGGGAACAACTATCCAGGAAACAATGGGGGCTGCTTGGTCAATACAAAATACAAGTCAAAATGTCTGAGCAGTCTTTTCATACTTGCAATAAATGTCATATAGAACTGTCATTGTGGAGCAATGTTAGCTATAACAACTCAGTTTTGAGCAGAAAACTTTTCTTTCCCTACATTTGACTGCTTCTGCTTCCTTCATTTTATCCATTAGCCCTGTGAAATCCATTTTATAGCACTTGATGTGAGCTTGGGAAAACCATACAGGTGGTGCTGCCTCAGCAGGAAACTCCCTCCTTTCTGAGGGACTGTCAGTTGTTTGCAGGGAAGCTAACACAGAGGACTAAATATTATATGCTGATGGATATTTGTTAGAAAAGATGGGAATACTTTTAGCAGACCTTGTCAGACACAATACGTTCTGCACATCTACAGTTTCTATGGCAAAGGGAATAGAGCTCTCCAGCTGCTCCCCTGGCAAGACTAAAGTTTTGTCTCATAAATTTAAATTATAGATGACATAATGGTGGAATGGAAATGGATTGCACCTAAAGAGAAATCCAGAAAAAAGCCCTGGAAGGGAGAAATGAAAAGTTTCTGACATAACATAGATCTTCCGTTTGTTGTGATACTCTCTCCAACTCAATACTTTGTAAAGCAAATTTTTTCTTTTTAATTTCCCTCCACCTCCATGGGAAGTGATGAACATTTTTGTGACGCTCACCGAGAGTGCTAGGTTGCAGATATAACTTGCCAATGCCTGGGAGTCCTAACTGACAATATTTTCAGTTGTGTCAGCATTTAAGTATTATTGTAGTGTTGTCATATAATGGCATTAAAAATTAACATGGAAGCATTTGTGTGAAAAGTTTAATGTTCATTGAAAGCACACATCGAGTATCCATAGATACTTTTGGATTCTTTGCCAAAACATCATTTTAATGTGAACCATTCAATGGTTTTTCCTCTCACTCATGAGAAACTCTACATTTTAATTTAAACCAGTAAAAAGAAAAACACTGACACGTTTTCTGCATCTGAGACAGATGGGGAATAATGAGGAAATTGTTTGATAAACTACAGTATCAATGATTTGGGATGATTTGACAGCCTTGGAAAGGAGATAGTCTCAGGTCCAGAGCCTGGTGAAGGTTCTGCTTTTTTTTTCCACACAATGAATTTGTCACCTTTGTAAAATACGCAGAATTCCACAACAAATTTATCAGCCTGTGTCAATGATAAAGTAAAGATTTGTAAGTAGAGACAGAGAAAAAGAAGACTAAGAGAGGCAAAATTTTACTCAGGAATGGGTAAAATATTCTGTCTCATTTCTCAAATTCAGTGAAAATGATATCTGAATGACTAAAACAGGCAATTAGAGAAGTGGAGTTGTGTTTTGTATCGCTGGGCATTAAACATTTGAAGGCATATCAAGCTTGAGAGGCTAGTGGAAATAAAATCTGAAATTGAACAAATTACACATGCTTCAGACTACATTCAGATCCAAATGACTGTCTTACCATATAGATATACTAGGTGTGAAGAATAGGAAGTTAATTCTATTCCTGTTGTTAAACAGACCTTTTTCTTTTGGATAATCCAGCATAAATTTATCCAGCTGCACTCTGAAAAACATCAGCCCTTGGATGAAGGCAGAAGTAGCATTTGGTCATTACTCAGAATTCTTCGATCTTTTGGAAATTCTGTACTTTGTTATACTGTAGACTTTGCTAGCAATTGCTACAATGATCTCAGTGTCAGCTCAGGACCAAGTGGCAGCAACAAGTAAAACCAAAAATCTGGCCCAAGGACTTAAACTTCAGAAACAGATGCTGAAAGAAAATTCACTGGAAACTAGCACAATTTTGTTTCTTTGTATATAGGCTTTGTCAACAAGGGCATAATGAAAGAGATCTCAAAACAAAAGACTTGACTATAAGTGCTATGCACTAATAATCCCATACATAAAGAGTTACAACAAAGATGACAGCAGAAATTTGTCTTTTGAAAACTCCCTCCTCCCTGTGCTTTCTGTCTGTCTCTACCCAGAGTGACCATTAGGTCTTCTCAATTGTTGCTTCAGCCTCCCAACAAGAGTATGGAAAAGCCAAACCCTTTATATTCTTTAAATGGGACAAATCTGTCTTAAAAAATCATACAGAGGTTTGGGTTGGAAGGAATCTTGAAAATTATCAACTTTCAACCCCGCATGGACAGGGATTCTACCCACTAGATCAATTTGCTGCCATTAAGGTCTTCTCCATGGTCTTCCTAGGGACAGAAATGAGGCTCAATAATCTGTAATATGATGTGGATGAAGCAAGGTGATATACCAGTGATTCCTAAAGTCTCTGTTATGCTGTTTGTTAGGTTGTTTAGAAGTGGTCAAACCTTCAAAATAGATCAAGTTTAAATAAGGGCTACCTGGTATATTTCAGGGCCCTGAAGAGATAGGATCTTTCTTACAACAAGGTTCTTGATTAATACAAAACATGTTTTTACAAATATTTTTTTCACTTACAATTTTCTTGCTTTTACAAATTTTTCTGCAGCCAGACTTATTTGCTAGGACATATGTGAAAAGCAGACAAAAAAGTGAATATAAATACATTAAATGTGAATTCGCTTAGAATTTAATAATCAAGAGAAATGCACAATGATTTTGTACAGCTTTTGCCTTGCTGTTAGAGCATCCAAACCAAATACAGAAAGCTCTTGCAGATGCCAGGTGTTAAGTGTCTAACACCTGATCTTTCATGAAAAAAGTAAAGTGGAGATCATAAAAGAGTAAATTTTAGAAGCATTATGAAACCTACTGCTGCAATTAGGCACGTGGACTTGGGAATTTAGGGGAATTTTGCACATGTCTATCTGAATGGGTTGAGATGATCTCCACCTGCCTCAAGCCCAAGACAGTTCTGGCCTAGGATGCCACATAACTGCAAAAGCAGCTCTGCCAGACACTTACTTTGAACACACTGAGATATTCATTTGTTCATCCAGTTTCCAGACATAAAATTTTTTGCATACCACCATCAAACACTCCATTGCCAACAGAAAATATACCTCTGTAGGACCTCAAATCCCTGCAAGGCAAGTGGAAATCTAAAACTCTTCTTATAGCCTAGCTAAATACTACACACTGAGCTGCCACAACTGTGTTGTGAAAAGACTGACTCCTGCTTGTTTTTTTGGAACAATTCAAATCTGACTCCAGAGTGGTGAACCTAAACAGAATAAAGAGACACCCTCTGGTGTTAAGACTATTATCTCTCAATTCTGTCACATCAGCATGACAATAGAGCACTTCATGCTCTCAAAAAAAAAAAAAAAAAAAAAGAAAAAAAGAGACAAAAGAGTATAGTTATTAAAAGAGCAACTGTTTTCACAAATTTTAATCAAATACATATCTACCTAATGCCCTCATTCAACAGCTTCTCCTGGTTCAGCCTGTGTCTCCATTAGCTTCTGCAGAGTTAGGCTGAAATGTGATGGCTGAAAGGAAGACTATGTTACTCTGCTAAACTCAAGGGTGGTAAAGCTCCAAAAGCAATTAGCAAGGTTTTCTCATAGCCTCATTCATCTTCAGGCTTTGTATCTGTTATAAATGATTCTTATAAGCCAAACTTATAAGAAAATTTAGCAAAGATTTATTAATTTGTCTGCGAGACTGAAGTTCGGTCATTGAAACCACCACAGCCAAGGGTCAGCGTCGAGCCTGGGCTCGGGCGCTGGGTGAACACAGATCTGACCACCCGAGTGTCAGAGTCTCCCCTAGTTCGCAAATGCTGCATCCACAGCAAGTTTTTATACAGTTTATTCTGCCCGAGGCAGAGATGACCTCGTGTCATGAGTTCTTTGTGTCTCTGCACAGGCATTGCCAGGTGTTTTGATGTTGTCAGTCACTCCTGGGAAGCCGTGAATTCACATGTACCAGGGTGGCAGCCTCGGTTATCTTGGCAGATGTAATCGGCAAGGCGATAATCACTCTTAGGTGGGCCCTGCAACCCGAGGAAGCCAGCGATTATCGGCCTGGAAACTTCTATTCTTACGTTAAAATCCCGATGTTTATCTTAATGTGCGCCCGGGAACTAGATGTATATGAATAAGACATTGCTCCCGGCCAGGATGGTCAAAAGACATAGTTTGGATTTTACAATATTTTTACATTAATAGCATGAATTATCTCTACCATATAGTACAGTATCCAAAACCAGAAAATTCTCAGCAGCTTCTGACATGCTGCCGAGGCAGCAGCCTTGGAAACATAGCATGCTCCAACCAAAAGCTCCCAAACACATCCCTAAATCAGCACAGTGCTACCAAAAAGAGAAATCTGGGCCCTCCAGAATCGGGAAACATGCTTAGAAAGCCACAAGTCACAGAGGGAGAGTGTACTGCTGGCCTACATGAGAAGTCACTTGCACCTGGCAAAGGCAGAAAACCTAAAGAGTCATAAAAGACTGATGTATGGGAGTGTTTTTTGTCTTGCAAATGGGAGTGAAGATTGGAGTTTTGTCAGCTTTGCCATAAAGCTGTGAATCACAGGTTCCTGGTGTGTGCAGATGTGCGAGGGCGCTTCTCAGCAGCAGAGTCTGCACCAGCATATGCTGCTCTTTTCCTGGTGAGGTTGTTGAAGGTGATTAAAATAAGTTTTAACATCTCTTCTGTTTTCCACCACCTTCCCCTTGCTTCATTCTCTCTAGTATTAAACAACTAGTTTAAGACAGAAAAGAAGAAATAAACTGCAAGGAAATCTTGTTTGCTCATTAGGCTTTGTACACTACTTTCAACTAATTTTTCCCTTGACCATCTTAGAGTCACTGTAAATTCTTAAAATAAGAAATGAGCCTAAGTGAAGCCTTTGATGTTTTTTAGAATTTCTTAATATTTCTAGCATTACAGAAACATAGTGGAACCCAGAAAAACTGTAGACACAATCATTATGACTTTTCAGTGGCTATTCTATCTCTGATTTTAATTTAATTAGCTGCATAGTGGGTCTGCACAGTAGATGCAGACCCACTATGGGATAGTAGGTTAAGAATTTTAATAGTTTGGGCGTATACAGGTTACATTTACTACTTCTGATGTACTGTGGCATTCAATGCATAGTTTTTTAGCAGGGACATTTACAATTCTGTTGTGCTGTACAGTTTACACACTGTAAGAAATGTTCCTAGTCCATGGTGAGCTTTACCTCTGAATGAGAGCAGCAGCCTGAGGGTTACTCTTCATATAACTTTACTTTCTGCCTTAATATAGTTTTGTGGGCCAGATGAACCTTTCAGTGAAAAAAACACTGATTTGAATATGTTCTGGCACACCTCTTTATTGAAGTATTTAAAGAGTTTATCAGCTAGATAAAGAAAGGTGGCATTGAATCTTCAAGTAGAAAAAAGGAATAATTTTTAAAAATTAAATTATTTGCAAACTGCTTGGAGATATCATGGATTTATTATTAGTATGATGGATTTATTTTGCTAATAAATGGACACATAAAAAGTGCAACATGCGGCACAATTTTGCATATGTTTTATAAACATGTTATTTCCACTGTGGAATAAAACCTCTGAAGCTTACTGGTAGAAATACAGTTATTTCTTAAATTAATAAAATCTCTGGGATTGGGATGTTCATACCAGCTTCTTAGAATCAGAAGCAATACAAAAAGTTTTGAGGATGTGAAGTGAAAAGTAGTATATCCACTTAAATCTACAGAGATGATCCACATATGCACAGCTGAACTTGGAATGAATCCGGCACACAGGGATTAATCTCCTACCCAAACTGTCAGGGATTTTTCCAGGAGTAAACTGCAGATTGCAAAACAATTACCTTAACTAGTTCCTGATGTGCTGAATCACAACACATTCAAATCTCCATCCATGGTGTCGGCAAATCCTGTTCACAAAATGGAGGTTTCAATGCAAAAATAAATATGATGTAGCTCTGTGACAATGACACAGGGAGATTTTTATCATATTATAGGCCCAGGCATTTAATCTGAAAGATACTTCAAGCTTGTGTAAATCCCACATAATGACTAATTTGCAGGTCTAGGAGAGTACACAGGCATAACTTTCAAAATTATCGTTGGACTCTAAATATATTTCTCAAAGTATTGTTCTTTTCCTGCCTTGTCACACCAGGTTGCTATTCACTGTTACAGAGTACCCATATACTACTCCAGGCATGACTGCATTTACAAATAATGAAATACTTTTAATACAGCAGTATTTATCGTACAAAGGCTTGGATAACCACATGTGTACACCATACCACAAAACATTATTGACCTGTGAAGCAGAGGCACAAGTTTTTGTGTAAATTTATTTCCTCTGTGCTTCTTTTTTGGTGGGATCGTAATACACCAAGTCCTTCCCTTCATTCTTGAATGTTTGACTAAACTGGGGAAGAGCTGCAACAATGTTCCTAAAAAGCTATCTCGTAGCAAATTAATCATGAGCCAATAGTAGCTACTAATAATCTACCAGTCACAAAAGAGTAAAAAAATTAAGTTGACTGGTAGCAGCTACAAAGAGATTATAGAACTAGACAGCCTGATAAAGCTGCCACCATCACCTTAGCTCAAAGCAGGAAACAGTTTGAGAAGTAATAAAGAAAGATTTTACTTTGAAGGTAGGAAAAAGCAGAGACCAGGAATGAGGGTTTCAGCTGATCAGAGAACATTATCCTGATAGAAATAGAGTGAAATAGACCGAAGGGACAAAAGGGATTTGATGAGAGGAAGCAGGGAAAACACTCAAGGGGAGGAGAAGTAGAAGTTGTAGGAAAAAAGACGATGTAGGAATCTTCTTGAATGGAACAACAATAATAAAAAAGTTCCAGAGTGACCCCTTTCAGGTGTCTTTGATGCTGTCTCTAAAAGCACAGACAGTTCCTTTCATGACCACATATCTAGCAATATCTTCCTATTTATTAATTTCAATCTGATATGGTCCTTCTGAGAAGTCTCAGAGAGGTAACAACAGGAAAGTGAGTCTTTCTATAATTGCAATAGACATTGAAAGAAAATGACTGGACCTTATAGTTACGTTTTTTGGGCTTTGGGGTTTTTGGTTTTTTTTTTGGTTGGTTGATTTTGTGGTTTTTGGGGTTTGTTTTGGTTGGGGTTTTGTTTGCTTGTTTGTTTCTTTTGGTTTTTTGGGTTTTTTGCCTGTTCGAATTCTATTTCTTCCAAGTTTAAAATATGCAAATTCTAGAGGAAGGAACAACCTAAGTTCACAATATCAATACCTTTCATTGTGACAAAATATATTTCTGCAAATGTACGTTTATTTGAAATACAACTTTTGAAGAATCCTGATAATACTTGGCTAAAATTATCTCTGGTATAATTCCACTGAATTAAACGAGGCTGCAGAGGGAGGGGATGAATTTGCCTCCTGGCATTATTGGTGAAATATAAAAGAGTTTTATGTCAAGATGTTTTTTATGAACTTGAATCCAGTTTCTAATCATCCAGATTGCCCTGTACAATAAACTCTTGATTATGACTGCTGGCGTTAACAGTAATAAGACAAGATGATGTGCAGCACAATTTTCTTCATTCAGCTTTTCATTCTTCCACTGCTCCTTAAAAGTCTCCCTATCTTTCTGTAAGTTATGCTTAAAAGTCATGTAAAATTAGATATTATCAATCAAGTTGTACATTCTCAAGTGCAAAAACATTATTTTGTTGATTGCCATGTAGCTTTGTGGGATGAATTGGTGCAGTTCCACTCCTTGTTGGGGAAAGTTGGCTCTGTGTTGCTCATGCAACTTTCTGCTGAACTGAAAGCATAAGAGAAAGCACCCACTTTCCTTTGGTTCAAAGCAGTGCTGTGGAGAGTGATCGAAGACACTTCACTGCATTCTTTCCACTCTGTATCCTCAACCATATGCACTTCTCTCCACTAATTAAACCAAGGAGGAAAAAATTAGATGTCTGCACTCTAAAGACAAATTTATTTCAAAAGAAAGAACAAATTTATATCAAAAGAAATTACTGGAATTATAATCAACAAAAGGCTTTCATTTTGAAATCACAGCCTGGCTTTCCCCTGGCTTTCTTGTTTGGGCTCAGGCTTTGGAAAACTTTCAGCCCTTGTTCCACTTGGTTTATCAATGTCAAGAGTTCACTGTAGGCATGAGAACTCAAACCTCGAAATTACTGTAGAAATCCTAGGATATGCATCTGAGAAGAGCATAGCTAATGGGATGTATCAGTATCCTGCTGGGAATTACTGCTTCAAATAAGAAAAATATGTGGGATTTCAGGCACTGAGGAGTTTGTTCTCTCTATTTCAAGCATCTCTCTAGTGTCTTTAGTCAGTCAGTTAAATGACATTCTTCTCTGTCTGGGTGTGAAGTTCATCCAAATTTGTTATTTAGTCCTATACAAAAATATTCAATTTCTGTAATATCAGAGGCATTGTGTGGCTGATATTTTAAATGGATGTGGGGAAAACCTTCTTCTCTTCCAAATAATTAAAGCATGATAATTCTCTTCAGTAACAAAATATGCTAAAGAGAGAAGCACAGTTTACCAAGCATAAACTAGAGTCAACAGGATCAGAAGGGGGAAAAAAAGAACAAAAAAACCAGGGGTGAGAGATGAGACCAGCAAGATTTCTATGAATTTGTGGTAGCTAAAAGGATGTCTATACCTCTGTGAGATGTTGGTGTGAACAGAGTTCTGCCTATAATGCAGCTCCTATGAGAGAACATACCATCTCTGTTTTTAGATGAAATCAGTTAGCTGACCAATGTCTGTGGGTCTTTCAAGCTAATTGGTCTGATTTTTGGAAAAAAGGAAAAAAGACCTAGAGTTTAGTCTTCCAGCACAACTGCTTTTGAATATGACTTGGATGGAGGCACCAATGTGCTGTTCAACCTCTGTTAACTCCCCCCACAATGCAGATCTATTGGTTTTGCAAAGTGCTAAGGATTATTTAGGGGTCCTGTCCTGATTTAGGGCAAGCACCCTCCCCCCCCCCGCCACACCCCCCCCCCCCCCCCCCCCCCCACTGGTTCAGGAAAATATTTCCTTGGAGAAAAGTGGAAAAAACCTGTTTATTTAACAAGAAAAGTATTCACAAACATAAAAAATTCGCTATTCTGATGAGATGGAAATCTCAGAAAGCCCTTTCCGTAGGGTGTAGCTCAGCTCACTCAGTCTCTCATCAGTCCCTTCTGCGCTGGAAAATGCCACTCCTGGGCCCTGGCGGACCACAGGCGTGAGCTCCCGGTGTTCTTCTGGGTTTGCAGTCCAGACCATGGCTGATCAGTTCCAAGAAAAAGAAAAACCACAGCCCAGGGAACTTCTCTGACTCAGCTAGCTAAAAACTAGCTCAAAGCAAAGGAGAGTTCTGTCTGGCTGTCCGTGCCACACACAGTATGGTTTGTGAGAGAGCATGCTGAAGCTCTTATCTCTATGTTTTTGAATCCAACTACCTCAGACATTACACTGCTTCTCCTTTCCCCCCGCCCCTTCATTCTGAGATCTAGTTTTAAAGGGGCAAAACTTATTTCTGAGCTAAACAGATGAATGGGGATACAATTCAGCATCAAAAAGACCTCCAAGGACAGAACCCTTAAGCTACTTCGCATATTCCAGAATGACCACTAGTAATGACCACCAGTGGGTCATTCCTTATGTGGCCCTCTGGCTGAGGCAGGTTTCCACTCTTTTGCAGGGTCAGAGTTGGGTCCAAGTTGAGGATCAAACAACAATATGAGTTCTCCATGGCCTCAGGCAGCTGAAATGGGATTAGAAGAAGTATTTCTGCTGTATTTGTGTGACTCTAAAAGAGACTAGATCACAGCTAATTCTTCTGCTTCAGTCTTAAGAAAGATATAAGCATCTTGAATAAGAATGATTTTTTTTGGGGGGGTGTGGAAAAGATGTTCATGTTGCATACAGAATATTCAACCTTCTCAAACCAAAAGCATTGGCTACATGATGAAATAGTCCAGTTTCTAGCAATTTCTCTGTCACAACAGAGCACAGAGAATTTTAAATATTCTAAACTCCTCTACACATTTCTGAATTTTCCGACATTATGTGTTCTCTTTTTCAGAGGAGGCAGAGCTTTGATCCCCAGCTGCCCATGAACTGATGACTCCCCAAAAACGTCATTCTATAGAGAATTACAGACAGTTATTGCAACACTCCCTTTCAGTTAGTACATGGCATTTTTTATTCAGAGCTAACTGTTCATGTCTGATACACAACTCATTACAAAAACATCTGAATAAATTCTTCCCTTTGAGGATGAAGAGGCCCTGGCACAAGTTGCCAAGAGAATCTGTGGTTGCATCATCCCTGGACTTGTTCAAGGACAGGTTGAACTGGGCTCAAAACAACCTGGTCTAGTGGAAGGAGTCCCTGCCTATGGCAGGGGGTTGGAATGAGATGATCTTTAAGGCCTCTCCCAACCCAAAACATTCTATGTTTCTGTAATTCTATTATACATACATATTTTGTAGACATATATGATACATATATATACAAATGTTGCATAAACATATATATGTGTTTTTTCATGTGTACACAGTATGTATTTTTTCATGTATACACAGTAATTTTACTGGCCAGTGGCAGGGAATTTGGTTAATCTCCTGAAGATTTGCTTATTTGCTTAAGAAAGAAGTAAGATAAAGCGTTTAGTAAAAGCTATGGCACACTTTTAAAAGCATAAAAGAAATATCCTTTCAGAACCAGAAAGAAAGAAACTGCAACTTGAAAAATACAAGAAGGAAAAGAACCAACTTAAAATCTAGACTAATCACAGGCACACTATGATTTGTTACTTTACATTCTTCCCCATATTCCCATGGGGAAGAATGGGGAATAATATTCCATGGGGAATATTATTCATGTACAGAAATACCTCACTAACTGCATAATGTGTATATAGTGCATAGAATCTGGGAATCACAGAAGCATAGAACAGTGTGGGGCACTAACACTACAGCCTTCACACAAAGAGCGGTGGTTTTGTGAAATGAATAAAGATCTAAATGCACATTTACATTACTAAATTACACCACAACCCCTTTCTCACCCAAACACAGTCCACTTCTCTTATAAGAGCACTAGTCTTGCTGCTGGCTCAGATGGTAGAGGGCAAAAACATAGACATGGACTGTACGAGTGCAGGAATGCCTTACACTTAATGGAAAAATTTGGAGCTGGGTTACTCTGTGCTGAGCTGCCTTTTTCTCCCTTCTCACCCTCCAGGAGCAGGATATAAATCCTAAGGGACCCATCCACTGAGGACCAGTCCCACAAGCTGCCTCCCCTTCTGCAATGAGAAGGGCTGGACTCTGGGGCTGGTTAAGGAAAATAGGTGTCACTTCAGCAGCCTGGATGGTGTTTCCTTGGTTTACTTGAAAGAGGACCATTTCAAATGCAAACATTTCACTCTAATGACACTTTATGTGACTTCAAAACACTACTGAGAGCATACAATGTACTTTGTACCAGCAATTCCCATACAGCATTGTGTTTTATATTTTTTCTTTTGTGAACTTTCAAACACCTGAAGTAAATGTATTGATTTTCTGAAAGCTTTTTCTCTAATACCATCTTTATTTTATGTTATCTGAATTTAGCTGCTTTGTTTGGAGGAAGGTCCTGTGCAATTTCCCAGTGTCATAGTGTGCACAAACCTTGACAGCTTTGAAAGTACAGGTTTTTCTTTAAAAGGTACACTTGACTCTTCTGAAAATGGAGCCATGTTAACAGTCATCTTCAGAGCTAGGTGCAGTAGATCTTTGCGTAGGCATGTTTTATAGGCATATGTGCATGTGGCAAAGCCCTTTCATGGGCCTTTGATACCATGGGAGCTTTGCACAGGAACAAAACACACCCCACAAAACATGATCTGCTGCCAGCTCTTCTCCTCCTAGTCCTCACACCTCTGTGGCCAAATCTCTTAGCAGAACAAAAGAATTTCACTAGTATTTAAAAATGTTACTGTCTATTGACTGTTCTAAGGATTGGCCTTAGTGAAAGAAGAGGCATCTGACTCTTTCCTCTTGAAATCAGGAGGGAAAGCAAGAATTTGGCACAGCAAGGGTTAATATGTTATGAGGAAGGGAGCTTGTTGTCAACCTTTTTAATACTTTCAGGTGGATCACTATTTGACATGCCACAGAAGACACCCTTGTTTATTGACATCTAGCTTTTCTTTGCAGGAGTTGTCACACTCTCCAGTCATTGGCTTTCATGTGGCTTTCATGCTGAGCCCCTAAGAACAGGATGTTCAAGAGCTGTCCCACATGGTGACGTGCTGTCTATTGTTCAGACAATTGGCTACAAACACTGGTTGGCTTTCACTTTTTGCTTTGAGCTGGTTATGGCTGAAACTTGCATCGGCTGCTGGGCTTGGTGGAGAAAATGTGTCTCAGTGACAGGCAGATCCTCAAAGGGTCTTCTTTTCATTACATGAATTTAACACATCTGCTGCAGTTAGATTTCTTTCTGTACTAGGGACATTATGGTTCAAATTAGAGGGATATTTTAAGATCATAAGAATATAATTCCCATCTAAAGCAGTTGTATTTTTAGTTTCATTATATTACTTATTTATTTCAATACATTTGTGATTTATCCAGGGCTTTGGTTAATGTGCCTATTTATACATGCTTTTCAGGATGGTTGTTACATGTAGATTCACCAATAAACTTGATTAAGCTAGTTTTCTTGTATCTAAGTCTACTAAAAGCACCCACACACACAATTAAATCATGAGACAAAAGTTGTCTGCATTAAATGGAATAGAATGAGAAAAGCTGGAGAGATCAGGCTGACTATATTTGCTCCAATCAATGATTGTTTATTTTCTTTTCCTGTAAGAGATCTTTCACATCTTTTCCTTGCTTCTTTCTGAATACAAAGAGAAGTTGCAATGTTGTAACATGCATCCATACAGTCAAACTATGTTCTGGGGAACGGCATAAATAAAGAACCCAGAGTTTATCAAGTAACACAGTGTTAAGACTGATAGTAACAGTTATGAATTACTTTCTGACCCCTGTGAGTGACCAAAAGATTGATGGTCTCTGCAATTTTGTCCTAGTCATTTTAGATCCTTTTATCTGGACTGTCAGCGAATATTCACTGCCGTGTCTAGTTTGTCTGCCACTGTCTGTAAACTAGTTTTAGCTTACAAGGTATTTGGTTTATAGAGCATGAAAAAATTGCATTAATCTATAAACATTCCTTAAATATACCAGAATTTAAGGATTATGAATGCTCTCTGCATTACAGGGTCCAAAGTGTTTGGTATCCTGCAATTTAGAAAAATCATCAAAAAATAATAAAACACACACATAACTTAATAAATGCATTCAGGTGTGTGCACGTACACACACAACTTATAAATGCACTAAAATACCATTTTTAATCCAATGAGACACACACAGACTACCTCACTACCTCAAAACAAACCCTCAAAACCCAAGAACCCCACATGAAAGCAGCATTTTCTTGCCCATTTTTTCTCATTACATTTACAGAATCAAATGCTGATGAGTGTTAGACCTGAACACCCTCAAAGATGGAAACTTTGCACCCACAACTGCAACATGCAAAAATATGGATGGTTTCATTAGCATCTGCTGGAATCTGCACAGCAGAGGTGCTATTTGCAAACATGAACAATATTTTGCCTCTTTTCATGCAAGATCATGTTGTCTAGTTTTATAGGGGCTTTCTAGTCTAATGTATTATTTTCAGGAAGGTTTTTGTGGAATGCGTGGGGGTGGTGGCATCCTTACACCACAGAGCTCCAGCGCAGAGTCCCTGAAGGCATGGCATGCAGGTTTGGGGAGACTTGTATGAGCAGGATTATTAAGTACACGCTCTATTTGACTGGGCATGCAGGCTGGATCTCCTTTCTCTCAACTCATTACTAATGGAGTCTGTGTGTTGGGATGGGGGGACTGACTGAAATTACAAATTAGTTCTTTTCCTTTTGCAACTCCAGACCAAGAACAGAGAAGTTTATAATACATTTTCCTTCCCAGGCAGACTCCCCACTCCAAGGAGCATTTTTAGGGATTGCCCCCCCCAACCCTCCAGGCTCCTTTTGTATCTCTCCTAACTCAAAATTTCAACAGCACTACTGTGGAAGGAAATGATCCCTAAAATAAAATGTGATGCCTGGAAGAGAAAGTATTTTCCAAATCTAATTATTAGACACTGCAAGCATTTTGAGAGTCAGAGATCCTACTGAGATGGCAGAATGCCTCAGAAGTAATGCAGCAGGCAGGTTTTATCTCATTTCTAGGAGACTATTCATCTGTGGATACAACAAATTTTGATAATATGCGCCTGAAGATAAATGACTATCATTTTGGTGTAACTGTCAATTCCCACTTAGCAAGTACCACTGATACACCTCACTGCACAACATATGAAGTGTACCCAGCTTGTAACTGGTGTAATAAGAGGGTAAATATAGTGGCTGATTAGTGCCATGTCACTAAGTACATAGAAGATTACAATGGTAGGAAGGAGTTGCAACACAAAATTATACATAGATTTTTCCCACAGTTTTTGAGGAGGAGAGAAGCAACATGGTGCAGTTAACTTAGAGACACTACCCTGCTGACCTTGGTAGTCTCAGACAAGGTTTTTTAAAGCTAGTGATAAAAAATCATTGCTGAACATTTTTTAATGGGAATAACTGGAATATTACTCACACTCAGCAAAGGCCCAAAGACCCTAATATAAATGACCAAATTTAATATTTTAAGACATTTCTTTTTAGCCATTAGTTAATTGTAGATTGAGGCTTGCATTGTTGATTGGTTTGAGTGGAAGACAGCATGTAAATGTTCTCATGTATGGAAATGTGTAAAGGATTGATTGCATGTGCTGTAATTAATTTATATGGAAATATTTTGTTTTAATACTGACAAAAGTTTACTTTTGTCAGTATTAAAACAAAAGGGATCAGGTTCTGATCTGAACTGAACTATTGCATCTGAACTCAACTATTGCAACCAAGGTGACTTACATTTATTCTGATCAGATACTTTATTCAGTTCCACTTACCTCTTTTAATATTCTTTCTGTACTGGTATTGTATTGTTAAGAGGGGACTTGCCAGTGGTATGTATTCTTATTTCTCTTTTGTGTTTTTGTGTTGTCTTATCTCACCTATTTTAGATTTTTTGAGAACAATCTCATGGTGTACTCCCACATCCCCCACTTCTGGAAGCCACAGCTGTAGTCTAACAGGACACTCTGATTGTTGGTAGTGTTGAGGAAATGAAAGAGTTAAATTCTAGATGATATATTCAGTTCTCAGCTAAACAAATTGCATGGGAGTGGAGCGGAGGATTTTCTTCTCTGTTCTCACAGCCCTCACTCCAGAGATGCAGCTCAAGCTCACTCCTTCAGAGGTGTTGGAAAATGCCCTGCATGTTTGCATCACAAAAGACAATGGGATAGCTACATGTTAGACAAAAATTCACAGGAAACCAGGCCATACTGGCTTCCAGAACTTCTCATGCTGCATTTTGTTGCTGCCTTTAAGACCTTTGGACACCAAGTGGATGATGATGAGAGCTTTTGGGTTACTGAAGGAATTTTGGAGGGATGCTTGGAATACTGATAGAGAAGTCTTACAATATACTTCTAGTTCACACTAATATTGATAAATTGAAATATTCAATACCATTGTCTAACACAACTGTGAGCTAAAGTGCTCTCAACAACATAAAAATTGGCAAAGTGCACCTTCACAAAACATAATAGTCATCATTTTTCAGTAAATTGATATGGAAAGTGTAAAGGCGAGCAGATTGTTTTCTATATCAACAGTTCACTGAGAAGATTGTTTTTATTACAAAGATCTCCCATCTTTTTATATGTTTCAGGTTCAAAAGCCATTAGGGTCTCAATGTCTTGCAAAACTTTCTCTACAATTGTATAACAGCTACTTAGCAGTTAAATGATGCATACCATTTAAACAAAATTTAAGTCCACAATTAGTCTGTTAATAAAATGTAAATTTAAAAATACTTGCAACCATCACAAAGATGGAACATTTAATCCTCACTTAGCTTCCCACAGAATGAAGGGTTACTTTGGTAAAAGAGATAAGATGGCAGTAATTGCTCTTATCTGCTGTTTCGTGGGTGAAAATAACTTCTAAGACTAAATTCTGAGGCCAAAATCAAGTGTTCATTTTATCTAGCTATAACTTCCCTAGAACATTAGAAGGAACAATTAGCATATATCTACCTGTGTATCTTAAGTTATGGTTAATGCATGGAAATGGTATGCTTAATTTTACTGCTTCAAAGTTATATCCCCTGGAGAATAAAAGAAAGACTCTGGTGTTCTCAATAACAGTAAAAAAGGAAGAGCTTGATTTGTTTACTTTCTCTTTGTAATAAACTTGTTCTTTTTGGCACAAATTCCCAGCAGTATAAAAAATGAATATTATTTATATGTTATTTTATAATATATATTATAATATATATAATTAAAAAATAAAATTAAAACCAATCAAACAAATAAACAATATGAACATGATGAAGGAGTTTTCTGAATATTCTGGAGATCAGTGGAAATACTGGTCCAGTGTGTCTTAGCCAGAAGACAGTAGAGACACTGGGTTTCTTCTGACAAAGCTATTCTTTGATGACTGTATTTTGCCATAAGCCTTCTTTGACCCATCACTGTAATCAACAGGGAAAAAAAAAATTAGTTGGTTCTGGAGAAGCAGCAATGCCATCCAGCAACCAGCACAAGGAAGGTCTTTTGATGCTGGAGCAGTTAGAGAAAGGGTTGCAGAAGGCAGGACTAGGTTTTTAACCCAAGGAGACATCAACTAGAAAATGAAGGTCCTACAAGTACTGCTAGGTGGAGTTGTTAGGAGCCAGTGTGCAATACAAAAAACAGAGGTAGCTTTTACCTCTCCTTATCACCACACTGACAACAGGGAACTTTCCTCAGTAGGGAGACTGGCATCAAATTTTCAGACATAGGAGAAAGAATAGAAAAGGGAATTTTAAGAATTAAGCCTCAGGGAACAAGGTCACTCTTGTAATGCAGAATTAGATGAGCCTAATGGGGACTTTCACATCCCAGACCCATCCAACACCAAGTGCAGTTGGATGACTTCAAGAGTATAAACTTAGCAACTGTCTGAAATTCTTAGCCATATGTATGTGCTACCTCCCTTTATAGTGGCTGCTTAGAAACTGCTAATTTGAATATTTGTTATTATCTTCGAATAATATACATATTGGGAAGTTATTCCCCTTTTTGGGGGAAGAACCTGATCCCTTTATTTCTCTTCTAGTATCAGTCTCTCCTGAAATAATGTCTCTTTTACAAGGTGCATAGTCTATATCAGAAGAACCTTTAGGAACATTTAAGCATCTAACTTATGTCATGCTCTTAAAAAGAATTTAGAAACCTAAGTCATAATTGATGTGATCTTACATGGTGTGACTGGGAAATGCTGAAGGTGAGCGAGCTATTCGTGCACCCAAGGAGTCTTCATTTCAACTCCAGTTCCTTATTTAGTATTGTCTGTTCTTACCTACAAAGATCAGATGAGCTATTCACATCTTCCAAGGAGCTCACACCTCAAATTTTGAGGAAGAAACTTGTTTTCAGCATCTTACAGGTTGAAAATTTAAAATGAGGGCATCTTCTATTATGTTTCTTTGTTGACCAGTAAGTTATAAAGCTCTGTCTCCTAATAATCTGTGGTCAGAATATCAATCAAAATATTAATTTTTATGCAAATTGTTTAACTTGCCCCCACAATTTTTAATATTCACTGTCCTCTCAGAAGGAGTTTGCATCTAAAACGTAAAACTTCTATGTCTTTGTGATATCTTATATTTTTACCATTAAAGGCTACCTCAAAATATTTCTGTAAAAATAAATTTTTAAAAGTGTTAAACCATATTATTTCCTGTGTTGCCTGCATTATGGAACCTCACCCACAAAAAAAAAAATTAGCCATTTCTACTTTTTATGCACCACCATAGCCTGCATTCCAGATTAGGGTAAGCTCAGTGGGAAGAAATGACTGTACACTCTATGTGGAAAAAATAGAAACAGTGAAAACAAAAAGTTTACTGCAGTAGCTGGTCTGCAGTAACTTACAAATTACTAACAACTTATGTAAGTTTTACATGCCTGTTCCATCTGCTATTCATTAAAAAAACACATTACCATGGTAACTGCCACATGCCATGGTATTTATGCTGCTTCTGATGTACAAAGCATAGTTTGTGTAGGAGTGTGTGTATGTATGTGATGTGGCAGCTGTCGTCTCTGCCATTTTGTTGCTGCTCCAGAAAAAAAGTAAAGCAAGTAGTGCCTATGAATACTCATTTGAGTAACGATACTCACACCCATTTGACTAAGGGCCCACACAGAGCTCCACATGGTTATCATCTGACCAACCCACACATAGGGTGTTCTCACAAGGAGACAGAGCTGGGTAGGCTACCTTTAAATATAACTTTGCTATCTGTCACTGAATTATAAGTCTGGGAGGCAAAAAAGATACCCATATTTTTAGTGGCACACAGAAAACAAATGCTTTCAGTATGACCCTCTTCATCATTCTTTTAAAAATATAAATGGGAAACAGCCCAAAAGGCTCTGCCCTTTAGAGAAATACAAATTTACCATGTAATAGCAAAGGAGGCAATTCAAAGTACTTCCCAATATTCCTCTTTCTGCTCATGATTTTAAAAGCGTACTTGCTGAGGATGGACAAGCTGGTAAGAATAAAATAGACACAAAATTTTGTCCAGTACTTAATTGGTACTGAACTTCTCTTGAGTATTAATAGTATTATGATATTTTCATTCTATTTGTTGTGCATTTAACTTTGATATTTCATGCAAAAAAATTCTTCAAAAGGCTATTTGCATACCATTTTGTCTTTATTTATATAAATCAGTGTTTATTAAGAACTTCAAAGCCATAGTCTTATGAGATGTCTTGTTTGATACATGCTTGAAGAAAGACAGAGTTTCACATTTGAATTCTATACTCTCATATAGCTGTGCAGCTTTCCAGCTTAATCCAACTCCATTTTTACTGAGCTTGTTTGTCACAAACAATCAGCAAATAGATATTTCAAGTTCATTAATTTGATCTGAGCTCAATGGTGACTGGTTCCAAAGGCAAAAATCCACCCAGAAAAACACTGAACTCTTGTTGATTCTGTTTTCTTGTGTAGAATAAATATCAAAAAAAAAAAAAAAATTGAGGAAATCTGAGTAAATTGCTTGCATACCCTTACGTACAATATTTTAAATCGTTCACTACGTAAGGAAAAATTCTGCTTTGTGGAATATGTGTACTTACATAAAGTCCCACAGCTGAAGAGCTACCTTTACTCAGTACCATGAAATAACCTGTTTTCATTAAAACATACCTGCAAACTGACTAAAAATATAAGATGGAAGGAAGGGACAGTCTCAGTGACACTGGCAATTAGAGATTAGTGAAGGAGCCTGGCTGTATTTATTAGCCTTCTTGCACACTTCTTGACAATGACAAATCAATAAACCATATCAGAGTTCTGTATTACAGGAAATGAACTGAAGCATCTTGAGCAGAGTCATTGCCTGCACACCTCCAGCTGACTTTCAGGTGTCTCAGATTCATCAATTTCAGAAGAACTCTGTAGATCAGAAATCATGATATACAGCTGTGCAAAGATTACAAGGATGCAAATAGACGATTTTTTTTTCCAGTAGAATGTGTTTGCTCCTTACTGAAAATATCTCAAATGTGTATTTTGAACAGAATAAAAATCAAGAATCACTTATTTATGTGAAGGAGATATCAGACCTCAGTCTTCAGAGATTTGCACATAGTGGAATCATTTATAACTTTAATTATAAGTTCCTATAAAATTCTCTTCCTCATCAGAATTTTCTTTTCATACTTGGATACAGAATATCCAAGGTGTTTGCACAGGTGTATGACCGAACTGTCCTGACAATATCATAAAACATCAGACCCTGAAATCTTTTTCTCTCACAGTTACGTATCTTGTATCTATTTGTTCTTATAAAATGAAGAATAAAAGAGCAAAACCTGGGAACTTCCAAAAACCATAGGAAGGAGCCAAAGTAGTTAATTTAAAAGCCCTCTCTTCTCACCTTAATGATACTTGGTGTGTATTACAGCAGCCTGAGCTCCTCTCATTTCACCATGCATTTGACCTCACAAGGGTGTTTTAGCAGGCAGGGAATTAGTGGAAAGTCAACATGTCATACCCTGACCCTGAGGCAACAGCTGGAGCAGGTTATCATAGGAGTCATTATAGCTTTAAAAATGGAATGCACAATAGGCCAGTTAAGCCTGTTTCAAGCTGTCAGAATGATGCAAAGCAGCAGCATCAGGTCAGAGAAGGCATTTTCAGATTTTAAAGAATGAACAACAGTTCTTTGATAAAGAATTTTAAGATTTACCAGGCATGGGCCCAGTTCTGTGTGCTTTTTGTTAGAGAACTATTAGCATTCACAAATAAATCCATCCCATGAGCAATAACCTAAAAAAATCCCACCAGCCCAAGCAATAAACAACCAAACAAAAAAATTGAGTCTTGGGCATTTTGCATTTCCAGTTAGTACAGCCTTGCATGTTGCAGGTTGCTATGTAAGCTTCTCCCAAGCCAAAGCATACTGCTTTGTCCAATGCACATTTGCTTTCCACATCCTGTCCAGTGCAAGGTATTTTAGGAATCCAGGATGGAAAGGTTTCTTTCCTTAGAAAATAATGATTTTCTTTTTAAAGCTAGATTAAATTTACAGCACCGTGTATGTGTAAATAATAGGAAAGGAGCTGATAGAAACTACTGTGTAATTCCAGGTGGTTGACATTAGCCACTGTTATTTGGCCCAGATTGCTTCACATACCTAAATGGTTATCTTTTATCTAGCACTGCATTCCTTCTCTGTATATTCAGCTGTAATTACATGTTCAGTATGATACCTCAGATAGTCATGACTGTTGTGCTACAAGAAGCAAGGGAAACATCTTCAGCTTTAAAAGCTATCACAGGTTTTCGCAGGTGTGTTTGAGACTAGCACAGCACAAATTAAGTTATCTAATATGAGAGCTAGACAATATGCACTACACGCACAGAGGGGCAATTAGCACAAACAGGGGAATAATCTATGGTGCTGGAAAAATAAACAGAGCTTTTCCACATAGAATCTGAAATCCCAATTAGATACCAGAACACAGATTTTACAGAATTAACACAGATGTTAATTCTGTAAAAAAATGCAATTGGCACCTTTGGGTTATGATTAAATCCTGCAGGCATTGAACAAAATACATACCTTTTCCCTTTACAACACATTCTCCTTTTTGTTCAGAAGAAAAAATTATTTTGCACCCAATTTCTATCCAGAGATAAATATCCAGAGGTATTTAGATAAAGAAAATTATCTTAATTATAATATGTTCTCAAGATTATAGCATGCAAGAATCTTATCTTTCTCTCTCAAAAGAACAAAACTGAGATCAATGATTCTCAGGATATACTCATGCAAGTCAGAATTTCCCAGGAGTGCAATAAGTCTTCCTTGTGTTATTCTCATGTATAGATCTCATTCCATTGTACCTGGCTAACAGCAGACCATTTCAACAATGTATTCTTCAACAGAATGGAAGACCAGGAACAAGAGCAACACTTCAACATGTTTTAGAACATGTTAAATGATACTCAAAACTTCCCTGAAAGTATTTCCTTGATGTATTCCACCTTTAGAAAATGACCATAGAAAAAATCAAAATATTTTAGATTAGCATGCATGCATCTTCATAAAATGAGTGTTGGGATTACACTGTAATGATATCACACTACATAAAATACTGGGTGTATATTTTGCTGTGCACAGAAAGCATGGCACAATATATCTTCTGTTGCAGAGTAATGAGATCTGATCTTATGGGATAATCCACACATGTAAATTTTAAGAAGAACTAGAAATTGTTATGAACTCCAAGGATAAGGCAAAGCATTTGACACTAAGAAGAAATCAGATATCTTTTATTCCTGCCAACCGTAGAGCACAAAGACCAAGATAAACAAAAGGGTGCATGCAGTGCAGATTATTATTATTATTATTTTCTTTTTTTCTTTGGGTCTTTTTGGGAGGGAGGCTGTTGGTTTGGGGTTTTTTTTGTTTGTTTGTTCTGTTTTTTTTTTTTTTAATTTGGAGGCACTGTTTGTTTGCTTTAATTTGTTGATTTTTGTATTTGTTGTCATGTTGAGTTTTTTGTGTGTTCTTGGTTGTTTGTTTGTTTTGATTTTTTTGTTTATTAAATTTAATTGATCAACACTCCCTTCAATTTCTGGGACTTGAGTTTTCACAGTGAGGCTCCTATTTAGCCCCTATTTAGTGCACTGGTCTCATATAATTGATAAGCGTTTCATCCATTAGATTTAATGAGAATACAAGGATCTCTGCAATTCAATATAAGGATCTTTAATGCAATGTTTAGGCATGGGAACATCTGAGAGAACTTCCATTTCCACTTGGAAAACAAACTATTTAGCGCTGTACTAAACAGGAGATTTTGGGACAGGTGACATGTGGTTTGTTTCTGTTCTTTATGAGCCATTACTATCTAACAATTAAAATCTATCAGACAGCTCCATGAATTAATAGCATTGGCTCAATTCTGCTTGTATCATTTGCAGAATTAGGAAGCTTAGACAGGGAGTCAGTGAAGATCTAAACCACAGACCTCAAAAGACACGGAAGGTGTTTTATGAGCAGTGCTGCCTGCAGGTGAAGGTTAGATCCCAATGAGGGTGGTGGTCCAAGTGTAAAGCTACTCTCTTAGACAACATCCTGCAAGGAGAAAAAGAAAGCATGTTTAGAAAACCCCCACATTTTATATGTTCTTTCTGCAGTAGGTTCTTGGGACCTTGTGCAACCAAAGCCATAATTTTTGGAGATACTAGGACAGGAAGCAAAAGCGCAGCTTGGCTCAGCATGCAGCAGGATGCACTTCTGGAAAAACAAGGTGAAGAATTCAATTCCCTACCTAACTTTCTTAAAGGAGTATGGGCAAACCCTTCAAGACCCAGAAAAAAACCTTACAGTGGAA
This sequence comes from Molothrus ater, assembly GCF_012460135.2. Classification (NCBI taxonomy): domain Eukaryota; kingdom Metazoa; phylum Chordata; class Aves; order Passeriformes; family Icteridae; genus Molothrus; species Molothrus ater. The sequence goes on from NC_050511.2 coordinate 59,160,259, forward strand.
GAGGGAATTTGAAGATTTCTGCACAGAGCATGGGACTCCATTTACCTAGAGAATACGGCACTCGCTCAAAGATGATGAGATCTGTACGTACAAAATTCTCTGGAGAACTTTGGGCTCTCTAAGCCATCCAGGGAGCAGTCAGACTGAAGTACAGGAAGATGTTTTTTCTTCACTTTTTGAATATGTATGTTGGATAAGTATATACCTTACTTATTTACCTCAAGGACTTGTGACACAAGGACTTTACAAGTGCAAGAAAGAATAGAACTTCATTTCAAAGGCAGTAGATAAACATTGTCACTTTGGTACACTGCAGGTACCAAGCTGTAGATTCAGTCCAATCAACCATCTTGGTCCAGTCTTACTGTTGAGAAGGATCATTAGCTAGAACTGGGGTTTAAAATTCATGCATTCCTCGGGATAGGTGATCAGAGACAGGGACACCACACACATCCTGAAGCCCCATGAGACAAATAGCATATTTTATTGTTGAGAGATTTCTTATATAGGGAATTCAAAACTCCTGGGTCTAGACAGTTCACTGGTTTGATCTTCACAGAGCCCAGCTCCTGACCAGTGAGATGTCTGCAGGCCAGGATGGAAGGTGATAGGTGGAGTTCCCTGTCTGTCAACCCAGGACCCGATTTATGAAACCAACTGGGTTTCTTATTTATCAGTACAAGCCAGCTTGTAACTGTAACTCTGGGGATCCATATTCTCCTTCTCATCCTGATAGAATCATCTTAGAATCATATAATAGTTTGTTTTGGGAGGGACCTTTTCAAAGTCAACTAGTCTAACTACCTGACAAGGGCAGGGACATCTTCTGTTAGGTCAAATCGCTCAATGCTGTATCCAGCTGGCCTTGAACACTTCCGGGGATGGAGCATTCACACCTTGTCTGGCATGTCTCTGTGCCAGAGCCTTCTTGCCCTCATTGTAAAAGATTTCTTCCTTACATCTAATCTAAATTGACAGCACTTTAGTCCTTTTCATATTATTCTATTGCAATAGGCTCTATTAAAATGTTTGTCTTTCATATAGGCCCCCCTTTAGACCTCATGGACCCCATCCAGGTCCCTCTAAATGGCATCCTGTTCTTCAGGCATGCCAATCACACCACTCAGCTTGGTGTCATCTGCAAATGTGGTGAGGGAACACACAATCCCTTTGTCTATGTCATTGACAATGTCATTAAATTAGATAGTTCAGGTTAGGCCTAGACAACAGATAGAGGTCATGAAAGGATCTAGTGTTGGGATGTTTGGTCTCCTGGTCCCAAAAGAAGGAGATGTGTTAGTTAGGAGAGTTGACTTTGAGATGAGGAAGGAAACCACAAAGTAAACCCAATGGTTGTTGGAACCCACAGAGTTTCTGCCTGAAACCTGTATTCTTAAGGTGTCTCAATCTGAATTGGATTAGACCGTTTTTCTGAACTGCTGCCCCCTAATAAGTGCCTATGCTGTTTCTCAGCAGCCAGCTGTAATATCCATACAAGATGACTAAGCAGTGGAAAATTAGGGCTTACAACTAACTTTATAATTATAATCCATTTGTGTTTCATGAGGATGCAAAGCTCTGAGTCATGAACTGAGTGACACAAATACGTTTCCATCTGACAAAAGCTTGCAGTCTTTTTTTTCTTACTGCCTACTTTATAGAAAAAGATAATTGCGACATCATTTTGATGCCTTGTGAAGGCTGACCTAGTACAAAGACTAGATAGAATTAAAAAATAAAGTAGGTATTTAATTAAAGGGCTCAATGGATACACCTTGGGCAGTAAAAAAGCCCAGCCAGGGCTACACCCAAAATAAGCCAAAATGGTCACAAAATGGACAACTGGTCACAATGTATTCACTTTTATAAATTCTGGTGCATTAGCATATTGGAGTTAATTGTCCAATTATAGCTTCAGCTTGTGAAGTCCCATCCTTCTTGTTTTTCTCTCTTCAGTCCACCATTGTTTATGCTCTTAGGCCTGAAATTTGGATTATTTGTCCTTGGTCCTCAGCTAGAGAAGGAATTGTTTTGTCTACCAACTCTGTGAAGAGAACTTAATATCCCCTAATATGAAGCTCAGAATTACACGCTAAAGCAGTACAGAATCTGAAAAAATTTAAAAGCTAAAACCTGAGGCATCAATTTAGGTTGAAAAAGACTTCAAGATCATCAAGTTCAGCCACTAGTCCAACACTCCCAAGCCCACCACTAAACCATGTCCCCACGTACCCCATCCATATGTCTTACAAACACCTCCAGGAGATGGTGACTCCACCACTGACCTGAGCAGCCTGTTCCAGGGCTTGACAAAAGTTTTGGCAAAGAAGACTTTTTTTCTTAATATCCCATCTAAACTGCTCCTGGCACAACTTGCAGCCATTTTCTCTATCCATAGAATTACAGAATTATAGAATGGCTTGGGTTGAAAAGGACATTAAAGATCATGTATTTCCAACAACTCTGCTGTAAGCAGGGATATCTTCCACTATGTCCTGGATTGCCAAGCAAATTGTATTCTATTTGCCATCTGTATGGCAGTTATCTTCTGTTAAGTGGGCAGTTTTCCTTATCTCTTCCACAGTCAATCCTCCCTCTGGGGAGCCATCTGCAGATAACAGGCTGTTGAATGTCACTGCATGACTGCTAAGAACTATAGCATCCCATTGTGAGATGCTCCACCCAGAGGGAAGAGCCAAGCGTTTCCGGGATATAGCTTGAGATTCTGGAACACCAGCACAGCTTCTCCACTGGATTTCCCACAGGAACAGCTGCCTCTTCCACTGGATCTTCAGAGGAAGATTACACCTTTCTACAGGATCCCTGCTCCAACAGAACCACTCCAAGAGGACTGCAGCCACAATTCCACTTGGACTGCTGCCAACACCCTGACCAACAGAGTGTCAGGTTGAGTTCTGACTGTCAGTGTTATTTTAGTTTACTGCATTGTTTATTTATCTTTTTATTTTCTTCCCTAATAAAGAACTGTTATTTCTACTCCCATATTTTTGCCTGAGAGCCCCTTAATTTAATATTTATAGCAATTTGGAGGGATGGAGTTTACAATTTCCATTTCAGGAGAGGTTCATGCCTTCCTTAGCAGACATTTGTCTCTTGAAACCAAGACACACTAGAATGGGCCCTATCCGGACTGGCCTTTAACAATTTCAGGGATCAGACAGTCCCATGGGATGTCCTATTGTTTTTTAATTGGGAGATTAGATTGACCCCCACCTGCCTATAACCTTCTGTCAGGTAGTTGTAGACATTAATAAGATCACAGACTAGTTCTTTAATTTTTTCATCCGTTCTGTTGTCCTTCTCTGGACTTGCTCCAGCACCTCAATGGCTTTCTGGTTATTGAGGATTCCCAAAATTAGATCTCTCAAAATATAAAATGTTTGACAATTTGCATTTGTGGTATTTGACCTCCTGTTCTTTTTTATTAACTCACATTCTCTCCCATCTTCCTTGTCATTGTATTGATGGACTCTTGAGGCTATTTGATGTTTAAGTTTAGCCCTGCATTTTATCAAGGCTGTTCAGGTTCAGGAACGAATAAACTAATTATCATCAAGGAATCATATTACATTGTGAACAAGCAGGCCCTTGTTTCCAGAATTTAAACCTTCATGAGAATGATGTGCCTCTCTACCAATGATTATGCACATCTGCTGTGAAGGTAAGGATTCTGCTGCACAGAACAAAGTACCAAAAGGTACACTTGGTCCTTGACCCATGAAATGAGTGCATCAACACAAAATTATGAAACACAGGTATTTGTTTTCAGTGTGATGCATTGCTGAAAGGTAGAATTACAATAGCTCTCAGACCTTTGCTCACATCTGTGTAATGATCTGGATTTTATAGTCAACGGAGGCTTACAGACATTGTAGGAATAATGTTTTTTGAGATCTCCTGGAGCTTTTCCATTATAGTGACATCCTTGCTTGCATAACTAGCAAGAAAGGAATGAAGAAGCATGATGGGAATCTATTTTCTTGTTAGCTCTTTCTTTGCTTTTCTTTTGCAAAAATATATTCTGAAGAATGATAGGAGCATCATAATAAAAGTTCATTACTGAGATATTCTCTTTTTTTCACAGTTCCTGGAATGGAGTCAACAGCATTGGCAGTCTGCACTAGCCTAAAACTGTGTAATTGTTTGACAGGTAAATGTTTTATTGAGAAGTTTGATTTTATTTCTGCATTTTTTACATAAAGGGGGGAAGGGAGAAGGAGATGAGATGAAAGAAAGAGGCATTTATACGCTATACAAAAAATTCTGTCCCATATCATCCATCCTACAGGGACTAATTGTTCAAATAAACTGGGTTTTTTCACAGTTACTCTGAAAAGTCAGATTCTGTGAAGAATGAAAATGAAAATTACATTATTAAGAAAAAAAAATTTAAAAGTTGTGTTATTATAATTGTCCCATTTTGGACCATGTTCGGTAAGGGAACTTGTTTAGTTCTTAAACATATAATTTCTGTTTGCTATACAGTCCATACATAAGTAATTCTGGGAGCAATTCCTAAATGTCGTGATTTTAGAGACAAATTTCTGTGTATCTATATGCACAAGACACTACACAGTTTTAAACCTCATTTCACTGGATCCTGTATATTCCTGGCTGCTATTCTACCATAAATATCAGTGCCCCATGCCATTACTATGATATTTATTTTGATAAATAAAAATGCCACTGAATTATGAAAGCTGATATTCTCCCAGTAAGTAATGCTTTGAGGATAGATCATCATGAGGCAAAAAATATAGCCAAGAAATTCCCTTATCTCTCCTCTTGTAGAGAATGGTTTGATGTGTGAATGACTTGAAGGAAGAGTGCCTCTAGTATGGGTGCCCCTGTGGTTTCGTTCTGAGAGCCTTGGTTTTGGCCAAGGCTTGCAGCTGCTGTTTGAGGGATTTTCCCAGATCTGCGTATATTAGGTGTTGGTGGATGCTTTGAGCACAGAGGCCTGTCATCACACTGACATTGTGGGACATAACGGGAAGTTACAAGATGCAGCAAGGCAGAAATGAGAAAGAAAACTCATGCAGATATCAATGAACATTTCAAGCAGAAGTTGTTAAAAAGGCTTAGAGCTCCCCAAATAAGAGAAAAGCTTTTTGGTCCCAATCTTGTGATATATTACTATGCCACCTACTATAGAAAGCTCCAACTAGAAAAAAAAAAAGAAAAAAAAAAGATTAAAAAAGCAATAGAAAGGATATTAGAACTAAGCTGTCATCCTGCGCTACACCATTAATTCAGGGGTGGCTCTTCTGAGGGGGTTCTTAGTACTGCATGAGTATTCCAGTCTGAAAAATGAGAAAATGTAATCCTTATAGAATACATTAATCTTCACCCCATTCTATGGGACATTGTCAGCAGTTAAATTAAGAGCAGAGCTTCGCAAATGAAAGATCAATGCAGGGAAAGTTCATCTAAAATCTTGGTTTATGCAATGAACCTTGTCTAAAATTTACAGCCCAGGCAGAATGGTGTGGGCCATTAAATAAATCAGGCTACCACTAGAGCAAGTAGGCAAAATTGCACATGCTCACAACTGAGTCTCAAAATAATTTTCAGACTTCTTGTTCCATAAACACATAGATTTCCATAGAAGGATAATCTGCCCAAACCACTAATATTTTTACTTCCTGTAAGGTGCACTGTACCTCCTCCACACCTTTACACATCCAGTGGTGTAAACAGTAAGTCAGAGCTGAGACTGAAAAGAAGTAGTTAAAAAACAGCAGCCACACAGCAATACAAACCCAAAACCTGGATATAAAAATGAATAACTTCCCAAGTTTAGGCTTCAACAACTGAGCTAATACAATGACATCCACAATTTATAAAGGCAGGTTTTAGAGATTGAGTCCTTTGCCTTGGGTGTATCAGGCACAATAGATACAGTAGACATGAACAATAACGACAACAAAAACTCACCATTCTTATTTCATAAACTTAAAGATTTTGAATGATGAAAAACGTCTTCCCACTTTCTGAACATACCATTATCTTTTCTATATTATAATGTACAGTTTAAAATGAAGTTTTGAGTTTTGTCACCAAAATCAACCCCTGGTGATATCCTAGTTGGTTTCTAAAAAAAGGATAAGAGCTTTATTTATGGTGTCCTGTCCTTTAAAGCAGTTGCTTCATCCACTGGGTCTTTCCAAGTCACTCAGCGGGGATTAATGTGGAGCAACATGAGTACATTTTTAATTCCCCATGCCGCTGCACTGCTGCAAGTACATCTCAGCAAGTCTGCAGATTTTTTTTCCTTCTCTGGAAAACTAGAGAATGTCATACAACTTGTCCTGAAAATAGCAACATATATTCAACAGCAAAGCAATAAAGTAGAAAGCATGTCAGGTCAGATTTAGTGAAGATGCAATTAGCAGAAGGCCGCAAAGAGGTGAGGATGGTGACTGGGAATCACATTTCTGCTCCTATGATATCTGGCAAAAAAGCCATGGAGAGAAGTTCAACACTGGCTTCAGATACTTACTGTGATTGACTTTCAAAGACTGATGTTTTCTCTAGTGGTTCAGACAGCCTCAGTGTTTTTGGTATAAATTTGCAGGATACTGCTTGATGAGTACTATGCATTATGCATAGAGCAAAAAGTCCATATCCATTATCATTTCACCTCTTAAAAAGACAGAGGCTACTGCAAAATTAGTTTTAACAGAGGCATAAGAGTGATGAGCATTTATATTTGTCTTTCAGCATAAGACAAATATATGTCTTGTCTCACCATAATTAGCATGTATTTTTATACTTACAAACTTCTCATTCCCTTTTTAAAAAAATAAAAAGAAAGAAAAGGTTTATCTGCCTGATTAACAATCAATGTTTTCCTTGAACTCAAGCTTTCATCTATTGAGAACAGCAAAATGTAGTTTTTAGATATTGCTGATGATGCAAAATGTGGAAGTAACTAGAATAAAACCCATGAACAGAGAATTTGTAACATTGTCATCTCATTTCTACTAAATAAGGTGGGAAGGACAGCTGTGAGAAAATAGGATGATGCTATTACTTGTTTTGAGAACACAGCACTTTGAAAGATTTGCAGAAACTGGAGTGCTTTATTCTTAGTTTGTTTCAAAATCCATTAAGTGTCCAGCAACAGCTATCACCTCATAATTAAGTGGTGTCCAAAGCAAGATGCACATATGTTGTTAGTTAAATTCAAATCAAATGTTATGATATTAGAATCATCGTGGATGTGGACAAATCATAGTTGCTTCTCCTTTGCAGAGGGGTATCAAAAATATAAGCAAGGTTTAAACCTGAACAGAAAATGAAGAAATGCTGCTGCATTATTTTGATTCTGTCACAGAGCAGAACTACTGTTCTACATTTTGGGGGTGCCCAGTATATACTGACAACTCATAAAAAAGCTGTTTTCTACCTCTTGTTGCAATAACTAAGCTGTTGATAATGGTGCCAAGAGGAAAATTTCAACTTCTCAACAAAATCAAATGTCATTACTTGAAAAGGTGTTCTTCCATATATGCTTTATACTTTTAGTAAGAATATGGCTGATCGAGGTTTGGAAAAGTGTTGGTCAGCCACAGCACATTGCATTTGCAAGCTGAAGCTCTGCACATGAAGGGAAGTGAAGTAAATTTATGAGCAATCCAGCAGCCATCCCCAACTCAGTATTCAAAAGTCTTGGAGGTTTTGCATCATCTTTGCCGTGTGAAGGGTGATGGTATAACTATGGACCACATTTTTCCTCTATCAAAACAAAGGGAGGAACATAGGTAAGAAAAAATACTTCTCCTCACCAATCCTCTAGACTTTTCTTCCACATGTGCTACATGAATTCTGTTTGCTGCAAGATGTGAAAAAACAGGGAATATTCAATCTTAATATTTAAATCAACAGCCAAATGATATAAAATGTATTATGAAGTAGCTTGTAGCAGATCTTCTCTGAGATGCTTGGCTTCCAAAGTCCATCATCTAACTATAGAAAATTTGGTGAAAAGCAAGTCAAGATTAATCAGTCTCTTTTAACAGAATTATAAATATTTCCTACAATCATATCAGGATAACAGTTGGCCATATTGCAAAAAAGAGTTTTGTAAATGGAAAAGTTATAAATAAATATATAAGCCTTTTGGTTGGTTTGCTTCTTACTTAGAAAAAGAGCATGTTTTTTTAATCAGGGTAAAGAAAGTTCAATGGTGATTTTAGGCACTGAATTGAAAGAGTAAAGATAGAAGCAGACAAAGAGAAAAAAAAAAAAAACAACAAACCCAAAAAAACCCATAAAAGTACCAAACCAAAAACCCAAGCCAATAACCAAAAAAAATCCCAACCAAACAACAACAAAGAAATCACTCCTGATTATCTGTTTGACTATGAGAATCAATTTAATGAATGCTGGGGCTGAGATTTTAACTGATTGTTGTCAATGATTACTCTGTTTAGGACCTGACAGAAAATTCTGTGAGGAAAGGAAGCACAGTTATCTCTGTGTTGTGGATGGGGAACTGGTGCATAGGCCATCTTTAATGGGTCCCAGCAAAATCCCAGCTTCCTGACAGCAACAATACAAACTCAAAAAACTTTCTATTGTCCCCTCCCAGGCTTCCTGGAAACAGGGGAACAGAGCCTGAAGGGGAACTGCAATGGAATTGAGTTTAGGCTAGGCTCCCTTGCATATCATGGTACCACTTTTCAAGTAAAAATTCTTTTGTAGAAAAAGGCATAGCCAGAGAGACCTGACAGCAACTGTCCAGTCCCATGAAAACGTTAGCATGAGCTTATCAAAGGTTTGCGTACCTCTGCATAGCACTGTAGATTTATTCCATGTCTTCAGACCCCAATTTGTTACTTTTTTTTCCCCAACAGTGCTTAATCTCCACGTCTGTCAGGAACAAAAAATGAAAGAAATGGCAACAGCTGCTTATTTTCCACAGGAATGCTATCCTTCCTCTTGGTTTCCAAGCCTTAAATGACTTTCCCATTTTGTCTTTTTGCTTTCATAGGCAAACTGCTTGTGTCTTTTTTCAAAGTTCTTTGAAAACTGATTTTTTATGTTTTAATTAGAAATTCATCAAGAATATTTTTCTCTGAAGTTGAAAAGTGAGTTTCAGGCAGTGATTAGATCCATTTCCCTAAAAATCTCCACAGTTTTTACAATCAATCAAAAAACCCCAAGCACTGACAATCTAAAATATGAAGAAATATGGTTCCTTTAGCTGCCAGCAATTGTACCGAAATGACAACACAAAGGAGAAAAAAAATTCTCAGATGAATTAGAGTTATATCCTCAGAATCTCAAACCTCCATGTATTCTCAAAAGAAAATAGTGAGATCTTCTCCATTAAGTTTCTGTGGAAGTCACAGGAGGGGAAGACCTCATTTCTAATCAATTTTCCAAGCTCTAAGTGCAGATCTACTTTGATGCTGAAACAGGTCTACTTCCAAATGGGAAGGCTCTAAACAGAAATCTAGAGCTGCAACTCTGGGAGCCAGCATTAACCAGTCCTTGCACCAGGCTGAACCACAGGGTCAGAAGGTGTTAATTATCAGCCTTCAAAATTATTCATATCAAGAAAGCCAGTTTAGAAATCAGGAAAAATTATCCTCATTTCTATAGGAAAAAAAAAAAGTGAATATACAACATTCTTAACTTCTCTTTAAATTTTCTGTTCTAGGTCCTTTTTTTTTTACTGTAATTCTGCATAAAGGGGAACTGGATTAAATACTAACAAAGAAACAAATATCATTCTTACTCTCACTATTACACTTACTATTTTATTACAGGAGAGTTTCTTAAATTGGCTGTAAAATGCCATGTCAACTTAAAATATATGTTTTTTATGGACAGGATAAAATCTCATCTTTTTACTTTCCCAGACTATAGTCATCAGAACTGCATCATTTGATTGTGATGGATTCAGGCTAAAGAAGGGCACATAAGGACCATGAAAACAAGATCTACCTATTGAAACATATGCACTTATTCAACTTAGACATCCTTTGTCTGTTCAGGCCAGTTATCCAAAGGTAACTGATAAAGTACAAAGGAGAAGAAGGATTTGAGCAAGCTTTACCCAGGAGATGAGGAAGGTAAGACCCTTCAAACAACTCCTGATATTTTTGGTTGTTTGTTTGTGTGTGTGTGTGTCTGTGTGTGCACATATCTCTTATCAAAATCTATAGATACATATAGATATAGATTATATAGATATAGATGACATAGATAGACATAGATGATAGATATAGAGATAGATATAGATGATATAGATATAGATAGATATACACAGATATAGATCTCTATCAGAGGAACTGGAAAGTGCCTCTACCCCATCTTCCATTTAAATTCTCAAAACTCTGCATCTCAAGAATCAAATTAAAAATGCATTCTGGCTACAGCTAATAAGCCTTTGCCCTTGCGGAAGGGTTACTTTTGGGGATAACAGCCTCAAATGTTGCAGGTACAGAGAGAGAGCAATATAGTTTGCAATTCTGCCCTGCTCTGGAATCATTTAAAATAACTGCCAGGAGCCTTGAAAAGGCTCTGCTGGCAGTAGAATATCTGCATATGAAACTGAAAAACTATTTTGAAAACTCAGAAAGGAACTGTGGCCCAATTGGATCAATAATTTGGAGCACAGGACTGAACTATTGTGACCACACAACAGAAATAATTGCAATCCCTGCTAAAATAAGTAACAAATCTCAACACAGCTGAGATCAGGCTAATGATTCACTTTGTTTTTAAATGTGAATTATTGAAAGCAGGAATCAGAAAGTTCAAAGATGAAATTAGCCTCAAAACAAATTAATCTATTTTAAAGTTTTGGAAGAAGAAAAAACTCCATCTTGTACAGTACTGAGAAAAAGAAAATCAACAGAAAACAACTCCAAGCTTCCAATCTCAAAGTTAATCTGATGATATATCTGAATACTGATAACCTGGGCACAGTTCCATTTCCAGAGAGAGATATGCCTGCTATGATTATCTCTCTGGTAGCTGTCAAACAAAGAGATGTCATTCTGTCTACAGTTAAACAACAACAGATGGAACATACCCTCAGCCAAGGTAAGTACCATCACTCCAACGCTTTCAAATGGATCCTCACCATGGTTTGCACCAGTTAAAGAGATCTATTCCACATCTCTATTCGAAGGCAAGGGTTAATCTCATCTGTAATGTAAGTTGAGATCACCACCAAAGAGCTACAGAAGAAGCTGTGGCTTTAAGGCACAGCCTTATGACTGTGGTGTCATTATGGCATGCACTCTCATCACTTACACTTTCTGCTTGCTTCAGAGGACACTTAGTATGCAAAGCCTTTCCTTTCACTAAGTTCGTGAGCTGCAAGTCTCCTGCAAAAGTACCAAGGTTTGGGAATAGGTGTCCCATTTTACCTGATTTTGCATATTGCTTCTGGCCAATTGACTGAATGGCTTTTACAGCCTCCACTGAAAGAGGAACTTTAAGACAGCAACTCTTCAGTTGTAAGGGTATTGCTTAAAAATGGTCAGATGATCCAAGCACCTTGCAAATACATGTCTTCCTCCACTGAGTATAAAACAATGTGCACTGAGTCTGATATCTATTCTGCAGTTGTTTGCATATTGGTGAGAAGCTCTAGATGTTGCGCCCAACACTTTTTTAGCTGTAACAATGAGATTAAATGGATAGAGCAATCTGGTCACAATTTTCCTAAATCCCACATTCAGTGCTTTCTGTAATATTATAGATAAAGTATGGGTAAAAAATGATGAGAAATAATGTTTCTATTAATTTGCAGGTATTTTTATCATCACATCAAAATAAATGATGCCCCAAGAGTAGAGCAAAATATTTTATACACATTTCCACATTAAAAAAAAATCTCTTAGAAAATAAAGAGGAAGAGAAAGAATATTTTACATTTACTAACCTTCATTCTAAAATTCCCATAAGATTAATAACTTTTGTTATCTTGATGCAAGACCATAGAATTTTGTCTAGAATACAATTAGTAAGGAAAATATTTTTTGTTCTGTCACATGAATTAGTCTTGAAATCACCTTGATCCAGTGAAATTCATAGTTAAATGTGTTTCAGTCTGAGGATACATTTGCCAAGTTTTCAGAAATACTGTTGCTTAAGATATGTGGATTGGAATTGTGATTCAGGGGCACTACAAATTGAAAAATTCAATTAGATTAACTGCTCCTGCCAGTAGAGCATTGTTCCCTCAAGATTGCTTTCTGGTCTTTTTTCCAGTCTAATTTCAAAGTCTGCCTGTATCTATAAGTTGTGCCATTATGAGCAAGCATGTTCTTAAAGTGTGTGATATGTTTTGGATCTATAATTTTTATCCAAAAAACTCTCTTTATCACTCAGTATGGAGGAAAAAAAAAGAAAGAAAAAAGATTACTTCTTTTGTTTACTCTATTTCTGGAAAAGTCAACCTAAAATCCTACTTGACAAGTAGGATTGTATTAATAGTCTGAAGCAACCACAGTAGCTAAGCAAGATAGACAAATATGCCACATAAGCTTATTATAAATATGCATCTCAGCAAATTGGACTTCAAGGCCCACCTGAAAACTGCAGTCAGAAAGCTTTATAAGCACACAGATGTTGAAACTCATCCTCAGTCCCATACTGCTGCAGGTACTTGACCCTCAGATCATGCAATTTTCATGCAATTTTCACGCAATTTTCATAATACAAATAGCAATGACTACAACATAAATGTAACTAAAGGAACACATGACATGATAGAAGAATAGTATTATTAGGGAAAACTGGGACTTAAGAAAATAATGGTGGTCAGAAAAGAGAGCCTTTGAAATATCTGTTCAGACTGGTTTGTTATTTCGAGATCACTTCTAAGGCTCATGCAGTAAATAGACACTTTGCCATACACTGGAATTAGATTGCTTTCTATTTTTCCCATATTAGACCAAGAAATGCTTTAAAGGAAGAAGAATGGGCTTTTTCTTTTTTGTTTTTATGGGCTAAGCTAAATTCAGTCCTTTCAATTTCAATGGACAATCCTTCCTTTTTGCATGGTCCCTGCTACTCTGGCATCCAAGAAACATAAAGGATTTCAATTGCCCTGTCCTTTCTCAAAAGAGAGTCAGATTGTTACTGCTTGTCCAAGTTATCCCATATGTCATTTACAAATGGGATAACTGTGAGTTTGGTATCTCTGCAGGCTCAGAGCTGTAAATCTGTGGCTGAAGCCTGAAGCAAATACTCAGACACAGAACAAGAAATTTTTAAAAAGGTAGAAGAGGACACAGTGAAATGGTTGCAGGCAAATATTTAGAGCACATCTACCTGGAAATAGGAAGGTCTAGACTTTAAGACCTCCTAAATCTGAAGAATTGAAACTCATGTCTCAGACTTTTCAAAATTTCTTAATTTCCAAACTAAAAGGAAAAGAGGAAAAGGATGTTGTGTAGGATGACCCACCAGGAAAAGGAGCAGGTAAAACACACCAAATAAAATCTGTGGTCTTGAGAGGGAAGAAGTCAGGGCTCTGGAACACTAATGAGCAATACACCTAGCCCAAATATGAACTCTGTTCCCAAAGTTCGTATCAGAGAGGAGTACAACCAGAAGTAGTAAGACAAATGGTGTCTACTGTAAAAAGAACTGTGATTAAATTGTCCCTACTAAGGAACTGTTTCCCCACGCTTAACTGCAGTCATTGGGTAAAATTGACCGATTTTTTTTTTGTGGAAATAGAAAGCAGAAACAAGAGCTCTACTTTCTAACCACAAGTTTTGCTATTATGTGTCTCATCCATATATAAGTGCAATTTCTCCTTTTGTGAACCTTGACTGCCCATTCTGCACAAAAACACAACTTTCCCAATAAAGAGAAGAGATATCTACTTTTTCCCAGAGCAGACCACAATAAGAGGAAGAAAATTTTAAATGCCATATACTGATAGGAGCCTACAAGGCAGGGAAGAAAGTGATTCTGTGACATAATCCAGTAGGCAGAAACTACTAGTCTCATCAGTGTGATTCTAAAACACTTCCCTATTTATGAACTGAAACATTTAAAATAGTCCCTGTTTAAAAACAAACGGAAGAACAAGGAAAAGGAAAATTACAAGGCATGATGTTTTTTAGGAACCAAATTGATGTATGGGATCATTTCCTTCCACTTCTTAAAGCATTATATCAACTGAAACAATATACAAGTGGTGGATGACAGGTCATTCTTCTTTCAAGCTTGTAAAATATACGCATACATATTGCCAAAACTATCATATTTCATGCTGAACTCAAGACTGTCTGCATGTGGCAGGCCGTCAGAGGGCACCTAACAGACCAGGATTTTTAGAAACATAATTGGAAATGTCTTTTCTGAATGGACTGCAAATGAGCCTACTTCTCAACTCATCTGAGGACAGTGGTGCTTGTGAATACATTTACATGATCTTTTTCTGTCTTTTCTGTCTTGGACAAAGCCAAGTACATGTCCTCTCAGGCACCTAGGCTGGCTGAGTTCTTACAGAGTACTTTCCTGAACAAAGATGTCTCAATTAAGCTTGAGTTACACTTTAGGTTTCTAAGTGCTTTTTTGGATGTCAACCAGACTAAGAAACTTGTTCAAGGTCATTTACAAAGTTTATGGCAGTAAAGAAAACTGATCTGGAGTGCTCTTTGGTCTCAGGCTAGCACCCACAGCATTAGAATATCTTTCATCTCTGCTGCTCTTATCAAACCAAAATGACACAAAAGATCAGAAAAGATAGACAGGAATGAACATGTTGAAGGATCAGCTAATTTCATCTAGAAGATTCTGAAGCATGATCTATGTTAATTTTATCCACATATTACTTTCTTACCTCCTGCAGATGATTGCAGAAATGACAGGTCCATCTATTTATAAACAGTTAAACACTCAAGTGTTCTCTAATGCACCATTTCCAAGTGCAAGTAATATATGCTGACCAGCTTGTAACTATCTTGGCAAGGATTCACACTCCTGTTAGGATTTTAATTTGTCAAAGACAGACATATTTATGTGTCTGTCTGTGGCTGCATGCTCATGAAATAGGAAAGGATGTTAAAACAGCACTAGTGTTTTAAGATCAGCCAGGAAACTCAGCGTTAAGGTTTGTTCCTTTGTCCTTAGCTCACCTGTGCTGTGCACAGATCTTGTATATACCTAGAAAAAGCCTATGAACAAAGCTCATGAGAATCAAACAAGGCTCTGTACTGTTATGCCAAAGTCAACCAAACTTAAGCAAATGTGAAAAAAAGCATGAATTGTGCCCACCATTTTCTAGATGAGGTGGGTTCAGATTTGCTGGCTTTGATTTTTCTTTGGTTAATGAAGGTGACTATAACAGACTTCCTTATATGAAGATTCTTAATAGTGTTCATGTATAACAATAGCCTCTAGGAATCTTGGGGGGAATTCAGGTACAGCTATGGAGCACCTGCCACTCTCTGCAGATGTGGTGTAATTTCCATAGAACTATTTCTTTCAAACCCATTACACACATAAAAGATACAAACCCATTATTGGCAGATCATTCAAGTGATAGTAATGACTCCTCAGGAGGTAGACAATACACCAACTTGAAGTGGACTGTTTTATAGACCAGGTTTAATTTGATAAGAAATGCTGGAAGGCCCTTGTCTGAGCCAGCAGGGAGGTGAATGGGAATTGCACACTTAGATGTAGTCTTAATCTAAACATTTGTTTTTAAAAAAATATTAATTTTTTTCCTCATCAAACTGCTTTAGATGCACCGGACAAGACCACAAAATATTAGCATATTTCCAAACTATTATAGGTAAAGATATATTAGTCCCATTTTTATGGTGTATTTAATTTCCTCTTTTAAAATACAAGTTTAGTATTGACCATTATGCCATGGAACAAGTTTCTGAATCATCCAGATATATTTTTCTAATATTAATTAGTTGAAGTTTTTAACTGAATCTTCAAGACAAAATAGCACCATTTGTGACAAATAAACACATAACACATTGTAATATCATCTTCACAGCTTTTTAATTAGAAGATTTATCTAAAAAAATTATTAACTGACAAAATTCAAATTTTATAAACAACACAGTGTGAACAGAAATTACACCCAGTCTTAGACTTCTTATTTCTATGCAAGTCTTCCAATTTCAATTACTTGTAACTTGAAAAATTATTATTCTGGGATAGAGTTAGTCTACTTTCTACAAAACCTATACAGTAATTCTTGACAAAAATGGGAACTTTATAGAACATATTTAAGTGCATTCCATTTTTACAAACGTGTCCCAGTACAAATGTAGAACTTGCATGCAATGCATGTAACAACATTAGCCTGAACTACAGGCTAAATAAAACTGCTAGCAACCTCAAAATGTAAGTCCTGTATGCTGCATCCACCTTATTTCTAAAAAGTTTATCAATGGCCACTGATTGTACTTCAGTCATTAAGGAGACAGATCAGAAAGAAATAAAAGGACAATGATTTCCATTTTTTTTCTAAGCTATATCCTTTACACTATCCTTACAATTGTGTTACCCTACTTGTCTTGCAGTACAAGTTACCTTCTAGCGTTGTGAGAAAAGTTACCTTTGAGTGTTGTGAAGAAAAAAACAAATACACAGATTAAAATTTTTGAATTTCCTGAAATTTTATATAACTATTGATCTAGCTTCCTTAGCACAATCTCAATTGTAAAGCAAAGTTTGGCACTCTGAAATTCAGGAACAGTTCACAAAGTATACACTCACAGGAAAATGAATTTTAAATTGAAAATATTCCTGCTATCATACAGACTTGGCTCACTTTTTGCTCCAATTCCTTTACTTTCATGATAAGTCTCATTTTGGTTTAGCTCATTGACAAAAGACAAGTTTATGGCAACTTTACATTGGTTTACTTTGGCTTGAGGGAGT
This sequence comes from Molothrus ater, assembly GCF_012460135.2. Classification (NCBI taxonomy): domain Eukaryota; kingdom Metazoa; phylum Chordata; class Aves; order Passeriformes; family Icteridae; genus Molothrus; species Molothrus ater. Next base: position 59,177,173 of record NC_050511.2, read on the forward strand.
GTTGTCCAGTCAGGGTTTAGAGAAAAATGCTTTGCGTTTACATGAGTTAGGTCTGGGCATTCACTTTCCTTCCATTTCTTGTCAGTTTATCACACTTTCAAACTCAATGACATATCTATTTGCCTGGAGACAAGGTGAATTTTTCACATAGGCACTTGAAATGTTCAACAATACTTGTGCTTTTACTTTGGTTATGAATTTCAACAGCTTCCTGGGAGATGGTAAGTGCTGACACCAGAAAGTATGTAACAGAATGTAATTAAAACTTAATGCCCTATAGAAACCCTGTACAAACATACAATCCAGTGCAACGTAAGTAAAATATTTATTTTCAGAAATAGCCTTTGGTATACTGAAAGCCTGTTCCAAAATGTAGTACAATCAGCAAGCTTGAAATAGCAGCTTTAAAAAGGTTTTCTTTAACAGTGACAGGAAAATCTTTCATTACAGCAGAGAATTTACTGCTGTTTGGCAGCCCATGTTGACACTAGGGAGATATAGTAAAGTCTAGACTGGCCCTACACTTATTTGTTTGTGCAAGGCAGATGTATACCTTCCCATTTTTCTCATTACTTAGAGCTCTCACTTAATATATTTCTTTGGAAATTTTCTGACATTAAGAGGAAATTGAAAACTGAAATACCTAGTTTTTGAGAAATTCCAACTAAACAATATAAAAATAATGTACTTGTCTTTTGCCAGTTCTTTTTATATATTTTACTTCATGTATGTCCCATTACCCTGTTTTTTCTTTATTTCCAGTTTCTATTGGCTCTTCCCTGAGCCTCTCTGGATTGCATAGAAGAAAGGAGAAAGTCTTGCACACATCAGTCTTATTCCTCCAGTTCTCTACAACTGCTTTTCTGCAGAAAGCAAGTAGTTCTTCACAAAGACCTCTACACTACTTTTCCTGAGTTACTCTGGGAAATTATTTCAGCCATTTTTAGAGTGAATAAGAAACGAAAGTGGCACTGAGTAACTTACTTATTTTCTAATCTGGAGTGAGGTGCTTATGAACTTACTTTACATGCTTGATCCAAAGTGACTTAGTAATCAAGAATCACCTGAAAACTCTGAGAAGTCAAAGAAGTAAAAGAAGGTTTTCTAATAATTTGTCTTGTCCTGAAAGCCTGTTTTCCTTTCTCCAGGAAAGACAAAACTTTTGATTACCTTTATTACATTTCTGACAAAAGTTCAATTGAAGGTACACTCATCTAGTCAGTAATGCAGTGGTAGTTTTTGCCTCCTACAATTAATTTCAATTGTAAAAATGCCCAGTTACAGCTGGCTGTTATGGGCAATGTTGAATGGCTAAGAGAAACCAAGGGTGGCTTTAGACAAAGCTCTGAGAAGATTGCAGCCCTCCCATTCACACTGCCTTGGCAAAAGGCATGCTCCGGGGCACATGCTTTGGTGAGCAGACTTATCACTCAGCTCTGGAGTTAAAAGCCTTCGCAAGCATATATTCCCATTTGTAGAACCTGAGGCAACACTTAGGAAAAGAGTCTGCACTTGATCTGTGGTGGTCTTACTTAATCACCAGCAGTTAAAAATTCACCTGTGATAATTCATTACTCAATAACATGCAAGAAAAATAGAAGGTTCCTGGACAGATCTCAGCAATCATTTATAAGGAGTACGTTGTGGCCACACCTCCAACTTTAGCTATATCTTGACCTTTCTGTCAGCTCAACTAATGGCAGGGGAGTAGTTAAGGATATCCCCAACATCTTGTTCTGGTATCCAGTACAACGCTCTCTTTCTATCATGCTTATAAACCCAGCTCACAACTCTTGATCGTGTCTGTAGCCTGTTTAGTTCTTTGTTTGGTACTGGAAAATACTGTTCTCTCCATTTTCTTCTCTTAATGGTATTGACTTCCTCTTTAGTCCTTGTAGCTGAATTAACTTAGTAAATGCATATATAGAAGACAACTTTACCAAAGATATGTAATGGCTCATTCATTCTTTATTTGCAGATCTTCTTTTGTAAATTTACGTGGAGACATATGAGGTTTTTCCTAAAGTCAAAAACCCTGCCAGCTCTCACAGCTGTAGCCATAACAGAAATATTTGTCTTATTCCATGAATCTACAGGTGAAGATGACACATTGAGCTTTTCATGGATGATTATATTGGCCCAAATGAAAAAAGACTCCAAAAATTTAAATTATTCCTGTTAAACCAAATGACCTCAGATACAAGCTTTACATTTTGATATTTTTCATCACTTGAGGGAGAGCTAGAGCTAGTATAAAAGACTCTAACATCATATGTGAAAATCATCTCATTGTAGTTCAAAGTTTGTCATGTCATCCTGCAGAAGGCTAAATTATGTCTGGATTTCACATGTTAATGTGAGCTGGCAAAAGTGTACTGTAGGACACTATCAATGGCAACATCCTTTATATTCTAAAAAAAATACAAAGGGAAAAAATATAAAGGAGAGAAAAGACAAAATTCTAGTATTTTACTGAACAGAAAGTTGTCCTTTTGTAATCCTCCAAAGTGAAATCCTATTTATAGCAACAGTGTAATCAAATAATATGCAATCACTTGGAGGTTTGCAACATTTGACAAATTGTAATTTTGTTCTTCACAAACTCCTAAACACTTCCTGCTAAGTGACAACAAGCATCAGCAAGTTTCAACAAACCTTCTGCAGTTTCTTTATCTCACTATAAAGAACAGATGCCGTTTTAGGGCTGCTGTGAACTCTTCTGTTCTTTGTGTAATGTGCACATGTATATGCAAGGGCACATCACATGAAAATGTGATAGCCAAGGCCCATCTCAGATGCTTTTTCTATGGTACACAGTAAGCAAACAGCTGGTTCCAAGCAAGAATCTTCTGTCAATCATGGCAAAAATGTGATCCACATAAAATTTCATTGCAAAAGTGACAGAATTCTCAACATTAATAATGAAATTTGGGCTGTTAAAATATACAAAGATGGTCCCACAGTGTTTTCTAGGATGTCTGTGAAAATGATTATCTATTTCTGCCCTTCACCAGTAGCACGTGGGAAGTATCAAAAGTACATGAGTTAAATAGAGCTGATGCTCCCAGAAAGCAGTTACTTTCAGACTATCAGAATGATTTAAAATCTTTCTGCAAAGAACTTTACAAAACAAGGAGCCCAATGAACTGCAGACTTCAAAATTTTAGGAATTCCATTCCATGAAGTCAGAAAAAATGTCCTCTACATATCAGAACATTGTTGAACAAAGCTTTGAATGTCCCATTCTTTACTAGTATATCTTTTTTTGTTTGTTTTCCTTTCTGGGCTTCTTTATGACCAGAAATAAAAAGACAAACATCACAAGTCTAACTAATTGCATATTAAAAATTAGATTCCTTGTAAAAATAAGGTACTTGTATTTGAAAGGCAGTAACATTCGTGATGGAGAAGGAAATCATGCAGCTAATGACAGACATAACATCAAAGACAATGCAGGAAATTATATCACACACTTCTATTTACACACCTGTAATCTCAGTTCTATTATTTAATTTTGGAATCTTTCTCTATGGTTTAGGTTAAATGTAGTGTTCTTCTGGGGGTCAGTGCCTGTTGGTACAGAAAGTCTAAAATTCTCAGCAGCGAGGGTACCAACAAAATTGAGCAGTAAGAATGGATTACTTTATAGAGGGGAAAGAAAATTACCAAAGTCAGTAAAAAAAGTTAGAGAATATACAAGATTGCTTAAAAAAAGGAGCACATTAACAAATACATCTTGAGACAGGCAATGTCAATTTACTTTGCTTTTAGCAGGCAGTCAGCTACATCATTATACAAGTATTGAAAAGGTAGAAAACACAGAGGATAGAGGAATATGATTTTTTCTCTGCAATTGCCTTATGATGACATTTTTCTGATCCTGAGTAGTCTTCCAGTTTAATGTGTCCACATTTTCCATTTATATCCTTCACTGGAAAAAATGGCAATTAATTCACACCAAAACATGTAGGAAAGAACATGTGTTGAAGCAAGGATAGACTTCTTGTTCATATTTTAAATATCAGAATAACCAGAGGCATGGCAAAAGGGGCATCTCCTGCAAGGAGAAGACCCATGTTCAGTCTCTGTTCCCCCGGAATAAGAACTAATGTTTCATCCTCAGCCTTTTCTCAGTAAGCCCTCAAGGCTATCCATTACTCTTGATGGAACATTTTCAATCTCAACTATTAGAGCAGCTCTTTTTTGTATAAATTGTATTAAGTATTCATTGAATTTTGGGTTTCAACACCAGGGGTTAGTGCCCTAATCACCTGGCTATTCTAGGAAGATATGAGACGGGGCAGAACATTGTAGGAATCATACAATAAGACTCAACAGCTTTCCTATATCAAGCTCCACACTTCATCATTGCTGACCTCATTAATGGAAGTCCTGACACTTTTCTGAACCTTCTGTACCCAGTGAGTTTATTATCATGTCATTGGTGGAATTGGTTGAAATGTCTTTGGTGGACCCTTCTCTTTTTCCCTTGGAGGATGATAGGGGGCTTAAATGCAATGAGAAAAGTCATAGGACAGTCTAGAAATAGCAAAACATTTTTGAAAAAAACTAAGTACTTCCTGAAAAAATGTAATTCTAAGGATATACTAAATTAATCAAATTTTTGCTCTACTTAAGAACGTATTTTAAAATAAAACAAAACAAAACATACATAATAAAACTGGAAAAGAACCCAAAAAGATATTGCTGAATGCACAGGTTGTCTGTCTATCTCTACACATAATTTCTTTTTTGAAGAAGAGATGTAATTCCAAAGTAACTGTAAAGGAAAGTCAATGAAAAGTAGAGATAAGGCTTTGTTTTGATAAAGCAAAATTTATTTGTAAATTGCTCATATCCAAAGTTTAAAATTACATGGAAAACTTCCACTTAGAAACAACATGGAGAGTTTTTGCTGTCGCAAGCTTTCTTTAGAAATGGCTTTTTTAACACCACAATAAAGTTGTAATATCACATATGGTCTTACAGTACAATAAATATTTTAGTTAACAATGGCAATAAATAAATGAGAAATATGAGAGCTCGGCAGTGTAGTGCACAGATATTCATGCTTACTGACTTCCGTGGGCTTTTTGTACGTTTGTTCACTTTCACACAGTTTTTATGAGCCAGATTCTGGATAGCTCATTGATTCATTCACCCTACATGGGAGCATTCCCTGCAGAGACAGAAGGTCAAACTCTTAAAAACAGAGCTAGACTTGACCAAAGGAAGGCCTCAGCTGATTAAAGGCAACCTTTATTGTACCTGAAGGTTTTGCCATGCATGCCAAGCAGGGGAGAGAAAAAGTGTACAGGAGAAGAGGAGCCACCAGTTGGGAAGGGAATGGTAAAATTAAAAAGAAGGGATGATTGCTGCCTTTTTTCTTCTTTTCCTTGTCCTCATAGGACCAGTTGTGTGAAGTACACACTACACAGCTCATGACCAGTGGATGATTATGTCATACTGTGGAGTCCTAATCTACAGAGCAGCTGGAAGAGGGAATCGGCTTGGAATTATACATCATTGCAATGAGCCTTGAGGTACACAGCAATTCATAGAAGACATGTTCCATCTATAGAATTCTGGATCTCCCCAATATCTTCAGACCTAACAGGAGTAAGGAAGATGCTGGTTCTGCAGAGGGATATTTCAGTAACCTGTGCTTTATAAACACCTAAAATTGTAGAATAGTTCCAACTGAACTATTCAAGGTCATTTAGTCCAATGCCCTCTGCAATAAGCAGGGACACCTTCTGCTAGATCAGGTTGCTCAGAGCTCCATCCAACCCAACCTTGAATATTTCCAAGGGTGGGGCTTCCACCACCACTGTGGCAGTGTTTTCCCATCCTCATTGTAAAATGTCTCTTCCTATCTAATCTAAATCAACCCTCCTTCAGTTTAAAACCATTACATCATATACTGTCACAATAGGCCTGATAAAAGGTTTGTCACTATCTTACAGACTTTAGAAACATTTGTAGATAATTCTGGAATATATATTATATCTTATCAACACTTTAGCAATTGCTAAAAATTATCTATCACTTTATAATCAATTTCTAGTTCATATTCTCTTTTCCAATAAGCTCAAAATGCTCTTATCTCATAAAAGATAAAAAAACCCATTGGTTGTCTTAGTAATTTTTGTTCTCTAGATGCTCTTTTTATGATTTCATATTTTCAAAAGAGCATTTTTTTATCCAAATAAATTCTACTTCTCATATGAAATTAATGATAAACCATAAATAACAAATATACTACAGTTTCCTAATATTATATGACATGGGATATATTTCCAAAATCCTTATTTAAGGAAGATTTGAATTTAATGGATAGAATACACAAGGTCAGCAAAATAAAATAAACACTAAGCTTTATTTAAAGTCTTGGCTCTTTCACAAGTAGATCAACAATTTCTGTCATTATTGATTTTTTTCTCATTCTTTCTTCATGCAACTAATTCCAACATAGCTGTCACATGGAATATTTGAGATGATAATTTTTTATTTTCTTATGATACTTATGGGCTGTCTGAATTTATACAAACCAAAAATACAGCCACATCTGTCTCTCTTTGTAAATAATTCTCTGACCTCTCTTGATTATCCATAAAATCATAAAAATAAGAACAAGATCGAAAATTGAAAAAAAATAAAAATACTCCTAATACTCAACAAATCTCTTTCAATTTTTATGCTTTGAACACCCTTGGTACATATGACAAACAATGACAGCAGTTTCAGTGGATTAAACATAAGGTATATCTGATCTCTGACATCCATGTGTCATGTCAGTAGATTATTATAAGAATTGGCCAAAAGTTTTGAAGTTCTTGTACTTCTAAGTGAGTTGTGTGCTGATATTTTTTTGCTTTGAATTTTAATTTCAAAATTTGTGAAAAGAATTAAGTAGCAGAAATGTCAAGAGGGAAAATGAACTGAGAATAAGTGGTACTGTGATTTCAGGTTTTAATTGCCAACAAGGCATGCTGGCTTATATCACTATAAATGAAGAGGAAAAAAGGGTGTTTACATCAGAAATGGAGCATGACAGTTATGACCTATGAAAGCAAAATATATTCTTTAATCTTTAGACCAAAGAGCATTTTTCCTGCTCTTTGTATTTTTGCTAGAATAGACACATTACTGGATATCATGTGATTTGTAAATTTCATTTTAGTTCATCTGAAAAATATCCCAGATCAGTAATGTTCTTTTTCTCTCCTAATAATTTTGCTTAGTCCCCAGTTTAAATGTGATTCGAATTCTCTATCAATATGCATTCAAAATCAAATTTTTCCCATTAGAGTTATCTCCAGTTTCCCATTGCAGTTATCTGTAGTTATATGCCAATTGTCACATGAACATTAGTGACTCTACAGAAATCATGAAAAAAAAGGAAAATGATATGATAACAGCTTCTTGTCTGGTATAAATTTCATTGTCTTTCCTCCCAGATGTTTTCTTTGGATTTGTTTTTAGCTTTCTTTTGGATGCATATTGTAAAACCCTGGACACCTTACTATCAATGAAAGCTTTTTAGTGTGTATGTGTAACTTGAAGGAATACCAAGAAAAGTTTTTTATTTTGTATGTGTGATCCATATGTAATATTCTTAGAGCAATGTTATTTATAAAAGGGCTAATAAAACAGGTATTGAACAAGCTGAGAAATGCAAGCACATATTCAGGTTCACTAAAAAATGACATGATAACCCATTCATGATCTGATAATTTCATAGGTCTTACTAAAGTTCAGGGCAACATTGGGAATACTAAACTTATTACTCAGCTCTTATGCTTTGAGTCAGAGTGCCTTTCATTGAGGGTCAAACAAAACAGGACTTCTCACCATTATGAAGTGACTGATTATCATAATTTCTGATTTGAAATTTTAAAAGTATGCCATTTTAAAAGAAATAACAAAAAATTACTATTACAGATCTGGAATCTGTTGGATCTGTGTTTTCTAGCTCCACCCCTCTTCAGATTGCTGAGGATATTTCTCATTCTATTCCCTTTCTGGTGCTTTTCTGTTTTTCACTCATTCTCACTTGTTTGTGAGGATCCATCACAGTCTGCCCCACCTTGCTTACGCTCACAACTGTAATCTAACACTGTTCCCCAACCTCACTCTATTATTTCCTCTGAGCAAAAGCAGGAAACTTCAACTCTTTTCCCCTGCACAAGAGAAGAAAGCAGTGAACAGATACATTTTTTCTTCTAGGAGAAACACAATTCTGAAATGGTCTGAAAAAAAACAGCATTTAACTCATATGTGCTGACTATAAAATATTTGCATGTGACTCATTTCCTGGCAACAATATATCCTGGCAAGCAATAAAGCAATGATGAATTATTTTCTTTTCGTGATTCAATACAAGTTTTATTACGTCAAATGAAGCCACTCATTCTTCATAATAAAATGTAGAGAAGAGTAATAATAAAATAGAGCAAGATTTAAAGAAAGGAAGGATAATTTATTTTGCCCAGTTTACAAATAAACCCACCATAGTGTGTGTTAAAATTTGATGTGAATATAATTTCTCCTTAAAATTTATGACTCAACACTTCCTATTGCCTCCAACACAATGTGTTTGAACATAGGAGTATTAGCTATAAAACTGTCTGATAAAATAATGTTTTAAATTGCAAATATCAGGCCACCTAAAGCCTAAGCTTCAGTATAAGCTGGCTCTAAGCACAGCTTAGGGCTTTGGAAACCTATGCCGGTGAATATGCAATGAAAACCCCCCCTCCGTCATTTCAAAGTCCACTTCCTAGCAAACAGTTACAAGTCTGATTCCTAGCAAAGGAAAGAAGAACCTAAAGACCCCTACTACCCAAACCTTGTGTTTCAGGTACTCAGATCAAGAAATCACAGATGAGATTTCTCTTGTGTGATAGAGTAACGAACTGGAATGAAAAGTTGTGATCAGACTGGAGAAAGTAAGTGAATAGGAGAGACAAATGGACAGAGATAGAGACATGGGGAGAGAAAGAGAGGGAGAAAGGGAGAGAAGGAGATAGTGTAACAGCAAGCAGCGATAAAACTAGTACAGATAACAGCAAAACCACCTACTCTATTTTTAGTGTTTGCAACCCCAGGAAAGCAAGTTATGAGATCATATTGTTCAAACAAGGGGTTGATCAGCATGTTCATGGGCTGTGAACAGGCCAGCTTGTGGCAGAGAGAAGGCTGGTGAGGGAACAAAAATGAGATTTGGAGCAGTAAGGAACCAGGAGGGAGGCCAGCCAGGCACGTTCTGCACCATCAGCCTGACATGTGACCATGACTGCTTAAAGTAAAAGTGTGGAGGAAGAGAGGTTAAGTAAGGCCATGCCAGAAGAGTTACCTCAGCTAAGATCTGTCACCAGGAAGAAAAATTATTTTGAGGCAGAAGTCTGTGTCTAGATAGGAGCTGCCATTGTGGTGGAGAGGAGACGTACTTGGAACACAGTCTAAACACCATAGAAAAATCAGATAGCAAGCATCTCAGTCTGGCTTGATGCCAAAAAAACTATGAACAGCTCTGGTTTTGATCTCTCTCAGTTCTTTTAAAAGTTAATTAGGATTTTTTTTTTTTGTATTTCTCAGCCTTAATTTTATTCTGTAATAGTCATAGTACAAATATTAAACATATTAACTTCACTTAATGGTGTTAAAGTTTAACTGTTATCTCCCTCTCAGTTTAAACAATAATTTAAGCCCTTGTCCTCTGCTGAAAAAACTTTTATGTTAAAAAGTACAAGATGGATGTACAAGGTAGAAATGACTACACATTTAGACTCCTAGATCTAGATCATTAAGCTACAGCTTAATGGCAAACTTACAAGGAAGAAATTTTCTTCTTGCTAAAACTTTTATTAAACAAGTTTTGTGGCATTTTAGAACTCAATCATAAAAACACATTCTATTGCAGAAATAAGATTACTGTGCATTTACCCAAATAAATTTTTTATTGTCCAGGGTTGTCATACATCCAAGTAAATACTTGCCCATTAGTAGTCCTGTAGCACAATCATTGGCTTTGAGAATCTGGTGCATGCAGAATCTGGCGCATGCAGATGTGTTTCGTGATAGTTGACTTTGAACATGCTGCAATTTTTGACCACTGCCAAATCAAAATGGGAATTTTGGGTAATGGATAAAAGATCACACATCCCTTTATAGCTGAAGCAGAAAAGGGGGTTTCTTTCTGGGGCTCTGTTTTTTAAGGAAGAGGACATGAAATTCTTCCAGGCCACCACTTCTCACAAAAATGTACTGACAGTAGCAGAGAATAATTTAAACATTTATTAAACCACTTCACAACAAATAGTAATTCATCAAGTGGTTTCTTGCCTTGTAGCAGTCTTACTCTAAGAAGGAAATTATTAGCCAAATGAGTTTTTAGGTATTTAAGACATCAATTTAGTTAATATCTAAAATATATATTTCTTCAGGGTTTACGAAGAAGATCTCTTACTTTGTACAAACATCAGAAAACAACATATCTGCATATATAAATATTTAAAGTAGTAAAGATTAATTTTTGGTTGTGAACTACTTAAGTTTCATACATGAAACTGTGTGCAGATCCTCTAGTCTGTTGGGCATTCAGAAAAAAAAACCAAAAGACAGTAGCAATGTGTTCTGTTAAATCAATGGAGGGTTCAGATTTAATGTAGTACATATTAATTTATGCCATGAATATGTCTGAAATAGGTCCATTCCCTTTATTTTGCAAAAATAAAGAAATAAAAGAAGGAAAAATGTCTCCTTAGAGCATTTCTCTTTTTTACATTCTTGCAGAAGTCAACCAGTTATATCTCAGGCTGTTTTCCTTTCAGATTCTTCACTTTGGTAAAAGCATTGACAAGACAATTTTAGAAAATGTCTAGAAAAATGTTTTTACTCCGTACTTTCCCAAAATCCCCACTTACTGTGAGAAAAATTCCTCTATAAACAGCTGGATAAGGTGTGAGGAAGGAGATATTTTCATATATATTTTAAATATAATGTAATTTATAAAACACCCCCTTGAAAATATTATAGTTTGTTTTACTATTTACCTTAAAATATTCCTTTAGTGCACCCAGATTTTTTCCCTTTCTGTTTTCCACATGTAGTCCCCTCCCCTCCCCTCCAGAAATAAAGTTTCCTGCAACTGCTGCAGAAAAATCTATTGGTATTGTGATAAGTGGTTCCCTACCTTGTTGTTTAGCAGAAGACATACTGTTTCCTGAATTTGGATTTAGATACTCCACTGACTTGTGTTTGCTCCACACCACACCACTGAGCAGCGATTTTAACCCACCAGAGAATAAGGCAGCTTCTCAACTCAGGGAATATGTATTTTGCCAAAGAAATATGCCCATCATTGTGAAAGGCTGCAAACTGCAGGAGGTTAGAGGAAAAGCAATAAGGAGTAGAAAGGACCATGAGGTGCTTAGAGGAGAAACCAGCAAAGTACCTGAGTACTCAGAAGCTCTGGATCCCCGTTCCCAAGCTGGAAAATACCTATCAAATGCAAAGAAAAAGAACCATATTTCTTTCATACAAAGCAACAAATTTAATTCATTTATTATTTCACTGATTCAGTGGTATAACCCAAGGACTTCAGCACTATCACTAGTGGAAAAACCATGTCAATGAAGCCAAGAATTAGTATTATATCATTGTGAATAAATATTATGACTAGCATGGGTATAAGGGGTATTAGCAGATAACATTGGTCCTTCGTCCAAACGCTTTAGTTTATCATCTCAACATCCAGCCTTTTTTGTTGTAAACATTGAGACCTAAAAGCTTATATGCAATTATAAGACAGAAAAAATCTCCTAACCAAATTGACAAAGGCTTTTAAAAAGTAGAGACAAAAAGACACAAAGAAAAGACAGAAATATCTTCAACAGTCAGCAGTAGATTTTCTTTTATCATTCTTTAAGTTACTTATTACAACCAGTGTTAAAGTGAGGAGTAAACGATCCACTTTTTTCTCCTGTAGACAGAGGTTTGTTATTTCCCTTGGCTGTCTTTCTCTTTCTCTTTCTCTTTCTCTTTCTCTTTCTCTTTCTCTTTCTCTTTCTCTTTCTCTTTCTCTTTCTCTTTCTCTTTCTCTTTCTCTTTCTCTTTCTCTTTCTCTTTCTCTTTCTTCCTCTTCCTCTTCTTTTTTTTATTTTTCCTTATTTTTGTTTCTTTGTCATTTTCCTTTTTTCTTTTTTCTTTTTCCTTTTTCTTTTTTCTTTTTCCTTTTTCTTTTTTTCTCTTCCTTTCTCCTTTTCCTTTTTCTTTTTTTTTCTTTTGCCTTTTTCTTTTTAACTTAGCTAGCATTTTCCCAGTACTACCAAACAAGCTTGAATACAGTGTTACTATTGAATACTCTCAAATTCCTCACTCACTGTGCACAGAGACAAAGAAGTTTCTAACCAAATTTGAATAACAAATTTGAAGAACCTGTGATCAGGTTAAAATTCTGCATTTATAATTCAGTGTGAAACATTAATTTATGTCTTCTGGGAATGGTACTTATGGGATAGCACAAAAAGAAAACAAGAAGAGGAGAAAGTACAATTTTGAGAAGTACTCAGAAAAGAAAACATTTGGGGCTACATAGGTAATTCAACAGAATTTCTATACTTTTTTTAGCTGAATACTGTTGCACAGATATTAAATAGTTATTCTGGTTTGAGGCTGAGAGCCCAAGACTCTCTTTTTCCAACTAATTACTTTAATTTTACAATTAGAGCAGAATGCTCTCTTCTCCCTCCTCCAAACACTCCATCTCTCCCCTCACTTTTCCCATGAGTAAATCCTACATGATAGCTTGATCAGCCTCTTATCCCTCTAACCCACTTGCATGCTCCCTTTCTTTCTATCAGGAAAATAATTTTCTCTCATTTTACAGGGAGAACATGCTTGAAGGAGAAAAGGACTAATCTGGGTTTTTCCCCCAATGGAGTTCTGATGATGGTGAATTGAGCTTAGTAATGCAAGAATTTCTTAATTTTGTTGGGGACAAGAGGAAGATTTTAAGAAGAGGGATTGAAAAATTGAGAAAAAGTTTTGGGGCTTTTTTACCATTATGGAGAACACAGCATAGCAGTCTGATCAGAATTTCTAGGAACCTAACAAGATTGTACATGAATAGACAAAATATAGATTAAAAAGCATGTCTGAATCCATCTACAGATAACATAAATTTATGACAAGGCATCAGTCATTTGGAAGGTGTGCCACAAATGTTATTTCCTATCAAAAGTAGCATAGCTGTCATACTGTCAGCTTTTCAAAAGCCAATTTTTGTTAAAAACAGAGGAATTTTTGATATCAAGCAAACAGATCCCCAGAAATGTTCTAAGAATAGAGTGCAGACAGGGCAATAAGGGTATCTTAAAGGTAAAACCAAACCATTTTTGTAAATGGGTTCTCCTTGTGCCTGACCAGAGGCTTTTAATTATGGATATTGACAGCTCATTTCTGAAAGTTCCTTTACAACTTTGACAACTAGAGTTTCCACTCTGTTGATATGAAGCTGACTTTTTTGAAGGTAATATAGGTTCTCTGTAATGCATTAAGATAGAGTTGAGTCTTTAATATTTATAAGATTAGCATTTATTTTAGACCATAATAAGCTCCCATTAGTATCATTCCAATCTAACCTAATGTCTATAACCCACCTTTCCTACATTTCAGACATCATCTTCAAAGTTAAGATGGAAAAGAATTGTTTGATTCATGACAACATATTTTAGGATATACTGGGAAGAAGAATTTCTTGAATGATTGATCAGCATTTTTTCATCTGTCACTTGAGGTATCTTTAATGAGTAACACTTAATAAAGCTGTGAATTCACTGCTAATAGCTTTTTTTTTTTGGTTGTTTAAAGTCTAAACATTCCCTTGCTTGTAAAAAAGATCTTCAACTGAATTGATTTCCCTGGTGCATCTTCTTCACAGGTAGATTGTTAAAGCACTTGAAACCTGAAGGTGTTGCCACTTTGGTATCTAAATAAATTTATCCCTGTGATGACACCCTGTGCTTGGCTTTAATCAGCAATGCTGTGACTGATCACAAAGTTACATTTGTGAGATTTTCAGCTTGTATATCTAGCAATCCACCATATTTTGATTGAGCCTGCTGCACACACTGACATATGAAAAATGAAGCCTGGAGAGAAGCTGATGGACGCACAGAGCTGGTGCTTTATGAAAAAGACATGGTGAATGCCTGCTAGAGACAAGGTAGTGGCAGATAAAAAGAAAGTATAAGAGGAATATTAAACTCACAAGGTTGCCAGAAGGATGAGCCCTGCCTAACTTGAGAAATCAGTAAGCAGGTGAAGATAAACTTGTGAGGATAATTATAAACTATGGGCTTTTTCATTAGGTTGTAAGTTTACAGAAGAGTAACTTTCCCTTTATGTATTGCATTCTAGGGAAGGCTAATTTTTTGGAAGTTTTTCAGCAGAAGAGAGTTGTAAATAAGATACAGCATGAAAACTGTCAGGAGAATAAAAACATGAGAGGTATCAGAAATTGATGCATCTGAAGAGTGATGAAGGAGTAGGATAAGGCTGAATAAAGATGGAGCTACAAGAGGCCAGTGTTTGTGTGCAATAGCCTCCAACTCCATCATCTGGCCTCTACAACAGCTCCTTACTGTAAACCACCTCAGAAACATATTCTGTTTCTTCTGAAGAACTACACAGAAACCATTATTTCCATTTCAAAGAAAAGAATATTTTTCCTAATGTTCAGCCTATAAATCATGAGTGATTTACCTACTGACATCCGTAACACAGATTTTGGTGCACATACAATCCAATTTACATATATGCCTTCAAGCAAGGTCTCCTCACCAGTTTTTAAGCACTTTACCTTTACCTATAGTGCAGTTCCCTGGTGGTGCACACAAATCCAGTAACAATCCTATGCTTTTTTACATTCTCCCTGTTTTAGACTTTAATATATAAAAAACTTCATAAACATAAATAAATAATGATAAAATCTTTTCATGGGAGTTACATTAACAGATGCTGTCTTCCCATAGGAAAGATAAAATAGATTCCAACAGTCAATGAAAGCAAATGTTCAACTAATATTCAAAGTGTTACCCTTACTCTACCTTCTAGTAATTTCCATCTTCAATTCAGTCCATGATATCAAATACCCCTAAACAAGTGCTCAAGTCTGTTCATAGCCAGTATGTACTGTTACATCAGTAATGATGAAACATTGTTTCATGTTTCCATTGTCAGTATCTGCAGAAAAAATTAAATGGACATATTTTGAAAACAATAATCCTTCATTCTCATGTTTAATGAAGAAACCTCAATGACTTTCATTTTCTTGCAGCTTTTTCCCTTTCCAAAAACTATTACCTCTCCATTTCAGCTAGCATCTAAAGTGCATCTTCTTTGCTTCTTCAATTTTAAACTTTTCTCTGTGTTCAGAAATTGTAAAATCAGTTGACTCAACATTCCAGGAGCAGAGGAAGATTATGCAGGAACATAAGTGAAGGTCCTGAAACAGAGACAGGTTACATAATTCAAGAATAATATTTCTCCAAAATTGCCCACTAAAGCTTCATGCATGTGTTGATCCATTAAAACCTTTCTTTGTTTTGCCCAGCAGCTTTCAGAAAATTGAGTTGTGTCAAATGGGCTGCACAAGTTCCCACAGCTGAAAATCAACACAGAAATGAGAAAATATGTTGCTGATAATGTACTGAAAAATGAAGAAAGAAATCAGACCCAGAAATAACAAAATCCAAAAGCCAACTCTTAAAAGTTAAAAAATAAAATGGGTCAAGACTGGAAATTACCTATCTGAAGCAGAAATAGAGTGAAGCCTTAAATATTCACAGGAATTATGGTTAAACACAGTGCATTCAGGATACATAAATTCAGGGTGTCATGGTATTCAGATGCTTGAATTGTTTAGAAGACACTAATTTACAGTTGCTAAAATGTTTGGAATATAGGTTGCTCCTTCAATGGCATACTGCCTGTCCTAAACTGGTAGAGGTACTCTGATCTGGCAGTCTTCAGCTCACATTACAATGAGAAAAAAAAAAATAAAAAAGATAAATACTGAAATAAAAAGGATCTATATTCATCTGAATCTGAGAGAGGATCTGGTGGAGGACTGTGAGGATGATGAGGGAACCATAACACCTGTTCTATGCAGGTAGAGCTGGGCCTATTTAGCCTGAAGAAGAGACATCTGAGGGGATCTTAGCAATGCATACAAATGTCTTAAGAGCAAGTGACAAGAAGATACAGCCAGACCCTTTTCAGTGGTGTCCCGTGGCAAGACACCAATGGGCACAAATTCAACAGTTCTGTCTGAATAAGGGGAAAGTATCTTCATTTTGACAGTGATTGACCATTGGAACAGGCTGCTCAGAGAGACTCTGGAGTCTGCTCTGGAGATAATCAAAGCCCATCAGGACTAGATCCTATGCAACTTGCTCAGGGTGAACTTGCTTGAAGAGAGGGTTTCAAAATAGATGATCTTGAGAAGTCCTTTCCAACCCCAGCTATACTGTGCCTCTGTGAATTCAAGGACATTTAATGCCATAATATCTTGGGGCTCTCTTAGAGTTATTCCTGCTTTCCCAAAGGATGTAGGAACAGCCAAAACTGTTTGATCCATCTGCATACAGTAGCAATTTTGTGACCACTATTCTCTAAGGCAGACCTCAAAGTTAAGTATGAATTTCTGACCAGAAGATTCAATTGAGTCTCAGGGCTTTCCAGGAACTGCTCTCAGAGACCTCTGATAAGAGTTAGAGCTGAATGTACTTATCAGTGATGTAGTAGATTTAATAAAGAGGACAACAAAATATTATTTCTTTCTGTATATTGTACTTAAAGAAGGATTGTGAGTAAGACCTAATAACAGGTATTCTCCATGACAATATTTAGTGAATTTTTAGCTATTTCAGTTGGAAATTGTTTTGCTTTTGAAATGTTTTTTTCTTTTACCTAAGATTTCTAGAATGTTTTTTTTCTAAAAATGAAAAAGCTGAAATGCATATTTTATTTAAATACAACAGATGGATTTTTTCATCAAGAAAACTTCCTTACATTAGAAAAGAGGATTTTCTTCCTAAGCAAATACATTTTAAAAACCTAAGTTCATTTTCCCACTTGAAGCAAAATGCATACTGCTAAGCTTTTATCTGTGAGACAACATATTTTCCAAAATGAGTACATCTAAATTAAGATAGGTCTTTGGGCTCTGCTTTGAAAGCTACTATATTGCAAGTTACATGACTTGTATATCTCTTTGGATATAAAATCTGCTTATAGGTAAAAAAAACCAGCAGCAATTTTATCAAGGATTTAATTTTAAAATAAAATATGAGTGTTTTAAATAAATGGACAGTCTTCTCTATTTCCTAAAGCCCTCTTGGGGTATTTTGTCAGAGAAGCATTTCCCAGAGGCTTTTTTCATGTCTGGAAAGGGGGTTATTCACAGAGTATTATTTGTGATTTGTCTTAAAGGTATATTCTGGTTTTTAGATGCTGTTTTCTGTGGAAAAAGAAATTGTTCAAGACAGATTCTTTTTCATTTCAAAACTATCTAAATTTCTCCTTGCCACATGACAAGCAAGTCAGTCTAATGTCTGAGAGTCATGTAAGTATTTGTAAGTGTCATTTGTAAGTATGTCTGAGACTTATGTCTCATGTATTTGAAAATATTCAGCAATGATCTTATTGCTGAACTAAGTCAGCAAACCCTGGCTACTGGTAACTTTGGCACTACACAATACTTTTGCACAATTTTCCTATAAAACCAAGCAATACTTAATGTCAGGCACTTGCCTGCCCTAGCTGGACTACAAAATGAGATCTGACATGACTTCAGCAAGTAAATGGAAAATTGTTAACCACGTTTTGCAACCACCTTAGGATTTATCTTCACCTTCTACTGGGTGATTTATCAGAGTGAATCAGTAGATACACTCCTAAAAGCCAATATTTTATCACTTATTCATTTTGTCACATATTCCACTTCATGTCCAAAGCCCTGAAATCCCACCTTTTATTACTTCAAAGAAAAAACAACTCATTCAGAATAAAATAATTTACTTTCTTCATCTTAAATTCCCAATCCACATCATCAGGAGCTTCCCACTTTTTTCTGAAATTATCTTCTGGATTTTTTTTTCCTCAAGGACATTTAACTAAAGGATATGTAGCTAATGAGTTGTTTCTGAATTTGAAGAATAGCAGAATTCTACAAAAGGAAAACTATATTGCAGAGGGTGGGAAGAGATAGAAGAAAATGGAGACACTGGGGAGAATCAGTTGTGGTTCTGAATTTCTTGCAGATGTACAGATCAGTCATACCATTCTTCTCTGAAGAGCAAAACGATGCTTAGTGAAGTGAGTGTTACAGGCCAGACTATTCGATGTAATTCCCACTGTGGAAGGAAAAATAAATTTTCCCACCATTTTAATATATCTGGTTTTATTTCACTGAAACATAATTGGGAGTAACACGTCCATTCAAATGACTTGTATGAGTCAGCAGCAGTCTAATCACTGTCTTATTTAAGTTGACAGGTTATGGGTAAAAACAATTTAATCAACTCGAATCCTTTTCCAGCTCAGGAGCTGTATTTCCATTAGTGTAAAAATTGGGGATATTTGTGTTGTGTAATGACTGCTCATAAGGCAGTCAAGCTGCATGTGCATCTGACTCAGTGCCTCCTATAATGTAAAGTTCTGTATAAACAAACTAAAAAAAAAAAGCAGAAAAACTTTCTTTGTAACAGTAAGACAAAAGATCTTTTCAATTTTGTGTTTTTCAAAATTCAAAGGTGGAGTGATCTCTCTTCAGTTTTATTTACTAAAAGGTTCCTCAAGCTCATTAGCTTATGTTTGGTTCCTATAATTTTGTTCTTGATGAATAAGCACAGATTTCAGGAGCAAATTATCCTAGATTATGAATTTAAGAAAAATTCTTTATATACTGTTTGCCAGCCCAAAATTCCAAATATAAGTAGAGGTAGAAATCAGCCAAAATCAGCCAAAATCAGCCACTTTCTTGCAATCTTAATTCATGTCGCTATGAGCCCCTTTTGCCTCTGAATATGGGAAGAGAAAACAAGGACAAAAGGATTATTGAAACTGGAGGTTAAAAGGTATTTCAGACTGTAGTGCTTTAACACCTTTTCCAAATTGAAATGTTCACGGCTGTATCAGTTGAGTTTAGTTTCATTCCTGACTATTGTGTCTTGTCCCAATATGTCGATAATTTTTAGCTTCTTTTGTGTTATGATTACAATTTGATTTTCCCTGTGAAGAGTATATGGGTACATTTTTAAGTACACCAGTAAGAATGATGAAATCAGCTTACTAAGGTGAAATTGGTATTTAGGAAGAAAGACTTTCACACAAGAACTGACAAAGCAATGCAACAAATTAAGCATTTATTATGAGGAGTCATGAGAATTATTTTGTCAATTGTCAGCAAAAAATGAAGTATTTTCATGTTAACTTGGAAATAACAGTTCCCAATAAGAGATCCCAGCAGCTGAAATCCTGCTATTCACAAGTAAATAACAAGAAAAAAACCCTTACAAAACAATATTGCTTTGTGTTATCTATAAAACCCTATGCATGAGCTCGTCTCTTGAATATCACCATTTTGTTTAACACTGATGTATTTAATGGCCTCATTTGTGTATTGGTTCACATTTTCATTATATTTTGTAATTTAGCATTCTCCATGATTGTGTCTCATTGAACAGATGCACTACAATTTCTCTGCAGCAAATTCTATGATCCTTAATTAGATGTCAAGATGTTTCTTGTAATGCTATTGTGAATTGAACACATTTTTAGTTACATGGACATTAATTAAAGTCATATGTTGAATTGCTACATCTTTTCAAGCCAGTTGGAGAAAATATTTCTGGTTTACATGAGTGCTGTAAAACATTCAGTTTTATTCCTTCATTAGTTACTGTATTGAAGATTCTACCCCATCCTACCTCAATTGATGCAGTATCAATGTGCATAAAAAGATGCCCTGCCCTGCATGCACAGATCTAAGTGCTAAACAATGCCTTCAGTCATGTTCCCTTAAGTGGAAGATGACAGCTTCGCTCTTTAGGAGATGAGATGTGTATTTATTAAACATGACAGAGGGAAGGCAAGACCTAGAATGTAACTTCATCTCAGGAGTCACTGCTTATATAGAGGGCATATTGGAGAATAAATGTGACTTTAAATCACTGCCTGTACAGGGGCATATTGGAAAATAAATGTGACTTTATATCAAGGAAGTACCAGGTCTGTAGTCCCAAACTAAGCACTACAAGAAAATTTTAGAAACTTCACTATTGTTGACAGATAGGAGGAACAGAGGGAACAAGAGTAGTACCAAGATCTTGCATAATCATTGACATGATTTATATACTAAATGATGTAATTTTTTTTTCCTGTAACAGAATCAGTTTTGATGGGCAGGAGCTAAGTATTTTTTTTTTTAAATCCATAGCAGTAAGTTTTTGAGGAGATTTCAAGCAGGTCTCAACAGAATGAATGGCATAAGGCTGGCATAAGATGTGTGAAATAACTGTAAACAGCTAGTGGGATGTGAGCTAGTGAGGAAAAGAGCAAAGAACAGCTTAAAATATTAAGGCAAACCAGTGAGAACCAATATTCTTCCCTATTATTGTAGGTGGCATGTCCTTCCAAAAACACCCTTTTGGTTAGTATAACATTAATTTCTGCTTCCTACTCAGCGATAGAAAGTTTTGCCTCTACTTTGTAGTTGCCAAAGTTTCCAAGACAGAAATCATGAGATTCAAAAGGGAAGCTGGGATTTATACTCTTCTTTTTTGATTTATACTCCATGGAAAATATTGCTGCAGATTGCAAAGGGGCAGAGAGAGGTAGAATAGGTATGCAACAAAAAACCAAACCAAACCAAACAAAAAACAACAACAAAAACAAGAAACAAAACAAACAAAACAATGAAAGAAAAGAACTCCATAGATCCATTATGTAAACCCCCCATTTAAGGAAAAATAAGGCTGAACTATTCAATGAGATGGTTCTCTACTGTTCATTTTTATTACCCTGCTGTGACAACCCCTTTTTGCCCCGCTCATCTCCAGAGAGCTTAGTTAGTTAGGTGTAAGGTTGCTCCAGGAAGAATTAAGGACCTAGAGGAGAGATAAATTCTGCTGTTTCATATGATTGTATCATGCATACTGCAGTATTTAAGTAACTTTCAACAGAGAGGCCAAAGATCTGATTAGGAAAGTATGGTTGAACATAAAGAGTAAAAAAGAGATTAATCCAAGCCTCTAAAGAAGCCCACCAAGCCCACAGGTGTTTTTCTGCAGCGGGAAGTTGCTGCTAACTTAAGTACAAAACAAATATTTTTGCAGCTTTTTGCTCACTGTCCTCCTTTGCCCCTCTCCCTATGCAGGTCTGTAAGGAAGATTATAACTATATCTTGTGGGGATGTTCTTTCAGCATTTTCCATTTTAAAATTTGAATTTTTATGAGATGGGTATTTGCAAAATATATTCAGAAGGAGAAATGGAAAAATTTTTCTTCATCCCATTTCATTGTTATTTTAGTGAACAGTTCAAATTTTTAGCTTTCAGAAAATACAGGGAGACTTATATGAAAACAAAAAAAAAATTATAGACGACAGTCTTTTTCCAAGTTTCAGCTTGTAAAACTTAGAGAGACTGCAATTTCTCCTCCTGACTTAGCTCTATTTTCAGTGAGAGCACATGTGGTTCTAATGAGTGCCATTAGGTCCATGACAAATTTTCTGTGTATTAAACCAGCTTATGGTAAAACACAGATTTCACAAAATTAAAAATAGAGTACTGAGTTCTTAGGAGATTGAAAGGCAAACATTCTGAACTGTGAATAAGTAATTTTTTTAAAACCTGTAAGAAATCTCAAATTTAGAGAGGAGCTCAATTTGCATGCAAGATTTACAGCAAATTTTGAACACAAATGTCATCAAAATGTTCACAGAATTAGGTTACACAAAAAACAAATTCTGACTGAAGGCTCTATTATTTGCAAGTATCACATAGACAGCTAAAGCAGTTATGAGTTTAAAGTCTGTGGATCAAGGCTTGGATTCTCTGAACATATCAAAAAGTCTCATAGCAGCTCCCAAGGTTCTGCTGATTAACCCAGTAGGATATTAATTAAGGAAACATCTGCCATCCATACTCAGCATTCTCTTTCACCAATTAGGAGAGATCTGGGTAATTCAGACTTCTGAAGCACTTTTTTTTTCCACCCTTCTTTTTCCACTGAGAATTAAGTCTGTACAGCACTGACTGAAATAAGCCAGTTTACAACTAAAACATACGGCAATACCTACTGGAAGTAGAAGAACTGAAGGAAAAAGGAGATTATCATTTTAAAAAATGGTTCAAGCTACCTGACCCAGTTTTCTGTAGCTGCTGGTTCTCAAGCTGACATCTTCCTGTTCCTATACTGGAAGAACAAGCAGTTAGCTAGTCCCTTCCCAGAGAAAAAGCTCTGAAGCGAAGCAAATCAAAACAACCAAACAATTCAGAGGAGTTCCAAAAAAAAAAAAAAAGGATTAATATTTTTGAAGCTGAATACAAAGAGGTCAGATTTAGAAATATGCTAGTCACTTTCCTTGTAGTGTACTTGCCTTCCCATGATCTTGTAGTTCTATAAAACATTGAAGGTGACATCTGTTTGCTTACAATCAAAGGTACAATGATGTTTCTGTGACATCTACTTTGCAGTGGTTTATAAATTTCAATTAAATATACACAAGAATTCAGGAGATTAACAGCAGAATTTTTTTATCCTTCTTGACAGAGGATAGCCTTACCAGTTTCACCCCCGTCCATCTTAACACCTCTAACCAAAGCCAGACAAACACTGAAGCCAATTATGCCTACTTAAAGGTTGCAGAGACCTGTCACTCTCCCAAAGCTACAATATCATCTTCCTTGCAGTCCATTTAGCTCCCCTTTCTTTAACCTGCTGCAATCCCCAGCATGTGCTCCTCCCACACTGTCCCAGTTGTCTCTCCTTGGACTCTACAGAGGTGACAAAACCTCCAACTGACCAGTGGCAGACACTTCCCTTATGGTTTCATACTCTCACTCTGTGAGAACATGGGGCTTGAAAATAACCATTTAATTTTCATTTTTCAAAACTAACCTTAAAAATTCTCCTCTGCCATGATACTTGAAAAAAATCGTCCATGGTTAAGCAGCTGGTGTGCCAAGACCACTGCATACTGTGCCAGTCAATTTCCTCTTATTTTTAACGCTCCCCTTGCAAGACCAGCCATCTGTTTCTTGTTTCATCCCTTGATTGCAATCTTTTGGGGATGGGTTTATTTCAGTACATTTAGCACCAGCCAGACTGGGGTCAATGAACCCAGGCAGCCCCATTCAGTAGTTTATAAATACATCATCTAGCCCTTCCTACTGTAGTGGTGGGGATTGGTTATATTTTCCTTTGTCATTGCAATGGGAAGCAATCCAGCAATTTCCCCTCAGTTCATTTTTATTAATTTTTTAATTAGAGCCCAATAAATGCAGAAAAAAAAATTTAAAAAATTGTTCAAGGATTAGAGACCATGAAGTAATAACATATAAGAATTTAAATGATTGCTCAATACTAAATAACTGCAATGAACCTTTCTCCCTCATATCAGAACACTGAATATTAAAGCAATCTATGGCACATCAGGTTTGTTTCTTACTTCTTAATTACTGCTGAGAGAGATTACATGTTGATCTGTGATTATCATTACAACAAAAGAAGTGAAAGAAGAGAAGAATTGGAATAAAATTATAAAAATTGGGGGCTTTAAAAGACATCTAAATTGTTTCATTCCAGTGATTGCAGTAAGACTTTCTTTGGATCAGTGGAAGATCTAAAAATTACAGAACTCATGTAGATTGTGCCCATTACAAAACTCATGTAGATTGTGCCCTCTGGGTGGTGCCATCCAATTCATTGCTAAATTGCAGGATGCATCAAACAGATGCCAAGCCTTTCCAAGCTAGCTGTCATTGCTGCCACCAAAGAGATTACTCTTTTCTCCCTGCTTGTTTCATAGAGCCTTTGTTCTTCTGCTTTGCAAAGTATGGGCATGGCATGTGGCAGATCATTTTGTGAATAGACATTAGAGCAGAAAAATTGAGATAGGGGATTTCACATGTTCTTTTTGCCTTAGAAAGCTTTAATGTAGTTTTCCGTTTGAGCTCTTTAACTATCCAGAAACAGGTAAGTCTATGGTGAGCTGTACTAACTACTTGCCCTGAAAATTTTTAATTCCTTTAGGCAATACTAAGCAGCTTTTGCCACAAACTCAGCTCCTTTTTGTAGTAGAATTATATGTGTTGTGCACCAGCTCATATACTTTCCTACCACTTATTCATAGCCCAGTGTATTTTCACAGATACAAAGTGTTGGAATACTTACTTTATAAAGGCTAACAAACATTTTGGTGAATATTTCTCAGAACAGAAAATCTTGCTTATTCCCAGACATGCCAAGAAGATGAAATTTCTTACAAAATTTCTCTTGTGAAAAAGCAGGGAGGGATGGATTTGAATTTCAGAAGTTACATGCTGAAGAGATGGATTTAATAATCAGAATTTTGCCCTGAGGTGAAGAATGGTGATTAATCACCTAATCACATGATTTTCGTAGCTATTTATGCATACAATACTCTCCACTTTCTAAAATGGTCCTGTAGGAAAAATGGCAGTGTGGTACAGCTGTTACAGAGAAACAAAAAAGATAATGAAGTTAAAACAAACAAACAAACAAAAAGACAGTCAGCAGTTAGCCTGTCATTTTATCTTGCTGTCATTCTTGATTCATAAAACCCAAGAGAAAAACAGTACTTAAATTTAAAAATATGTCCCTGAGATGTTTGCTGGGATTTCAGGTCACATTACAAAGGCTACCTTATTTTAAGAATTTTCAGACGATTATTTCTCCCATATCACTGGGATCTCTTGACTATGTGTTTTGAATCTGACATTCATGAAAAGGAGAGGAAAATAAACTTCATCAGATCCACGCTTGTACAAAATTGTCCAATCTGTCACACACCGAAACACAAAAAAAAAGACCTCAAAGAACAGGTGTACAGTCCTGCAGGGTTTTCTTCAATTAAATCTTATTTCCCTAGAGATGACTCTAGAATACAATACATGCTATTACACGAAAACAATATGTACAATCCTTCACATCTGGAGTACTCTGGAGCAGAAACTTAAAAGTGCAAAGTTATGTGGTGTTCGCTGTTGTAACAAATGTCTGCTAAGGATTTATAGGGAAAAATTTACCTTTGGCAAGACTGATAAAAATGTACTAATGAACTAATACTTCTCCACCTCAAACCTTCATCTGTCTGTGGGTAGATAGGGACCAACAAACATGATGAACAAACTTGTCAATTGCTAGTCTAAACCAAAAAATGTGCCCAGAGGTGAAACGCACTGTACCAATAAATAATTTTTTCCTACCCTGGATTCACAGGTTGCACAATAAAGGAATTGACTACCATTCATTTTGGCTTGTTCCTAGCATTCTGTATGAAAGCAGTGGCTGATGAGCTGCTGCATTCATCCTAGTTCAAACACAAGGAATTTTACCCAAAATAAATACAGATCACTTCAGTCATTAAGAGAAAATATGAACAGTCACTAGAAGAGGAGATTATTATTCTACCATATCTCACTATCCTCTAAAATGCCTTGATTTTGTTTGATTTTTCCCCAGGAAGTGCCAGAAAGCTGCCTGTCAACAACATTCAGGTTTCTTTTACAAAGCTAAAGATTTTCCAAGACTGTGCATCAAACCAGAATTTGTGATGATTTACACCCACTCATGCTGTATGTGCAGATGGAAATCTAAACAATGAAATAAGGCCCTTTTATATCCTCCCTTTTCTGACCTGCACTGCAGGGCTTTATGCAGAGCACCCAACAGTATGAGTTGTTTTGTGCTGAGTATTCTCTACAGATTTTTGTAATCTAGAGATCACAAAAATATTACAGCGCACCTCAAAACAAACAAACAAAACCCACAAAACCAAACATCCCCCCCCCCCCCCCAAAACAAACAAGAAAAAATCCCTAATTCCCGACAGCAATAGGCCTGAGCATATTTCTATCCTTTTTCTGAAGACCAAGGTGTTTTCCCATGCTCTTCACTGAACTGCGAGATTTGTATGAGGCTCAGGCAATGAAGAAACTCTATTTCCTTTTTGCCCATATTACATATAAATATAGTCCTTTTTACCTATGATCCACAGTGATGCAAAAAAGCGAAGAAGCAAGCCTACCTCTGCTTACATGCACCACATTTGATCACCAGGAGAGGGGAGAAGCAGAGCTGAAAGTTTCCCTTCAGAAACCTCTTGGCTCTGGTTTTCATCAATTATCAGTCAACTGATACTCAAAAGGACCCACATTGATAGGCTTTTCCTTCATGTGATGAACAAATGCTGCTAAAGTTAAACTGTAAGGTCACATAGGTAAGCCACCAAGACTAGCTATAAATCTAAGTAGATGAGAGCTTCTTAGACAGCTAAATCGAGTAATTCAGGCTACAACTAGCATAAAAGACTCAAAATTGCCTCAGAACTTACTGGGGGTATTTCTGGATTTCTTGGAAAGAACAAAGAATTTCTTGTATTTTCTATATTTCATCCTTCCCAGGTGTTTTTTACTACTCCATCACCACTCTTTGGCAATATTACCATCAACAGCAATTATCAATTTTTCCATTCAGAATGGCACTTCAAACCATCTAATTTTAGGTAACACTTCTGTCTAACACAGTAATCAGAAGGATATGCATCATATATACACCTTCTGATATGTAGTATACAATAATTAGAATTCATCTCTCTTTTTGGTTTTTTTTGGTGAACATAAATAATTAGCAATATTATTATATTACTAAGAAATAGTAAACAAAAATCTGCTTAATTATTTGAATTCCTGTCAATGATTTGATTAATGCCTAAGTTTTTCTTTCTTTTGGGAATGAAGAGAAGGTTAAAATCTTAATGCAATATTATAGTGTAATCTTATATTACCAGAAATATTGTGAACAGTTGAGTATATTCTATTTTAAACTACTACTGCAACTTAAGTGAGCCAAACTTGTAATTCTGACTAAAAGTAATGGGTAGCTAGGTGTGATTTGGGGTTGTAAAGGACCCACATTCAGACTTTGTGGCATTCAAAATAAAGGTTGTAATTCTTATCTTCCCTTCCATCTTCAAACAATATAAACTTTTAAATTGCATAATCACAAGCCATTGTCATTAAGGCACACATGATGTTAACCTATTCTTGCCTCTAGTGCATTGCATGATGCACACCCAGCCTATACACTCAGTATAAGGTTTGTCTGTTAGCAGAGACTGTAGCCAGCTGTTCACCATCTGTTTCAGATTGTCACAGGATTGATGGATCTCAGGGCCAGCTCTGCCTACGCTGAAAAACACAACATAAAATTAAGCTAGAAAAAGACCAGATCCATGTTTGGACTTTTGACCATTATTGTATCAGATAGGCTATAAATTGATGCTCTTTACCTGCCCCTGGTCAAGAGTGGAAACTTTAATGTTCAAAGAGACCATGCCTCAGTACTCACTGTTTCCCTATCTTAAATGTATTTCATGCTTCCGTAAGCTGGTTGGGTCAGAAAAAAAAAGAAATGTTAAATCCGCAGGGTACCTTGGACCATTAGGATGCACACCAACTTATTTCACATGACCAAAGCGTCACTTTCTTGGAAAGCTATCATTATATGATGGCCTAACTATATAGCCCATAGAGAAGTAAAGTCACTCAAATCTTTCTGGGTAAAATTCCCCCCTCTCGTTTCCTTGCTTTCATTTGTGCTTCCAAACATCCACTCAATATTCCACTCAATACTGGAGAAATTTGTCGATGTGAGGAATGGTGCCAGGGAGATTCAGTCTCTGCAGCTACACTGCAAGAGGTACCATAGACCCAGTGCACCTCCTGTGCTGGTGAGGGGTGAGACTCTCAGAGAAAAGACCTTCCATTTCAAAGAACAGCCTGCTATTCACTTGTCATTATTATTATTTTTGCAGCTCTGCTCAGTCCATCATAATTCTGTAAAACAACACAAAGAGATTTTAAGCCATGTTATTTCTTCTGTGTATGTTCATGCACTTTTGACTGTGAATGTCTCCTTTAACAGCCAGGTTTGTGTTGGATTTTTTTCCATAGCTATTTCTTTGTGGACTGCTGCTAATCACATATGTAACAGTATTCTGAACTAAAATAAATTTTTTCAGTCTGAAAAACTGTTATGCTCCCCTCCCTTTTCCCTGTGTCTGTTACCACAAGAGATTTTCACAGACTGGTTTTATGAGGGGTTGTTTGGTGGTGGTTGGGTTTGGCTGTTTTTTTTTCATCTAAACACATCCTTCCAAAGCTGTCATTATAAAAGAGAATGGTGTTTTGGCCATGTTTTCATTATTTGATGACATTATCTACTTCCATTGAAAAGAACTTACAGAACCAGAAATTAGTATAAAAATGTGCATAGCGATAATACACATAGAATGCAACAGGTAATGCCTCATAATTCCTGTACATGAAAGAAGTTTGTCTATTTTGTGAATTTAGGCTTTAAGGACCTCATTTTACCAAAAGCTCAATACTACTCTGATTTATAAACAATAGATTCCTTAAAAGTTTCAATACTTCGACACATTTCAGCTTGCCTGAACCAAGCTTGTCTTGCTTCCATAGTCTTGCTTCTTGTTGAAGGTCTTTATTGCAAACTATTAACTTAAATACATGGTGGAGAAGCAATGCAGAGGTCCCACCACACTCAACCACACATAAGTTGCAGGGACAATTTTTAAGTTTCACAATTGGGGAGATTTTAATATGTAATAGTGGATAAGAAGGTAAAGGCAGTAACTTAATTTCCTTTCACAAGAACCCTGTTACTAAAAGTCAAATTTTCCAGTAGTCATTAGACATATAGAAGATGCAACCCGTTATTAGCTGTATTGAAATATACAGAATTATCTCCAACACCCCTCTGCTACTCTTAAAAAAGGAGATGGGAGCTAGCAGACATTAGCAGGCAGCAAACAGACATCAACAGTCTGCTCTAAAACAGGGCAGCAAGACAGGGTTATTGATCAGAGGAACATCAGGACAGTTAATGGAGAAATTTTTTTGCTATCTTTATCCTTCCTTTCTTTACAGTGTTGAGCATGAGCAGTATGGGACTAAAATCTACACGATGAAAGCAGCAAGGTCCACTTCATAAGAATTTTGCATGGAAAAATTTATTCAGTCACAAACCTATGCCTTGTGAAGTACCCAGTAGATGTCCAGAGGGCTCATTAAAAAAAAAAAAAGGAAAGATGTTTGCCTCAGTTTCTTTTTCTATTCAGCATGACGTAGAGGTATTACTGATCAAATTTGTCTTTTTTGGTAGATATGGTAGGTTTCAGTAGAGGATTCCTGTAAATTGAAAATTGGTGATCGCTCTAATTTGAAAATTTAATAAAATACACATTGCACAATGCGAAAAGCAACTGCACTGGAAGAAAAGCAGGAGAGGGCAACATGTTTGCCACCACAGGAATAAAATGAGTGAATAAACACTGATGTTTTGTGAGGCTGATCATCAATTCCTCAGGCTTACAATAATGAAAGGTTTCATTTAATTCAACAAAAATGGTGAGGGGAATCAGAGAAGGTAGCATATATCTTGTATAGGAGTTCTTGCACATCCTAAATGACGTATTCTCACAAAAGCTCCCTCTTTTAAATATATGACTTCCAGTACAAACTGGAAGCAAAGTAGCACACAAGTATGTGCAGTGGTATGAAAGCATATTTTCTTCTAGGAAGGACCAGTTTCACTGCAATTTATGGTTTCCAGTAGAGTAATACTCAATAGTAATAGTACTACTACAATTTGTGATTACAATAAAGAATTGTGTTATAATTGAGGAGATAGTTTCCCACAAGCCCTTGCCAGAGAGCTTTCTTTCATCAGACATCATCTTTCTGAAAGGGACTGATTTGTTTCCCCTAGTACCTTTACAGACTGAAGTCCTATTAGTTACATTTAGCTCCTAGGACTCAAAATTTCTATAAAGAAACAAACTTGACTGATTTGCTTTTCTTGTGCTTTAGTATCAAACATCACCAAGTTTTTGCAAATGGCAATAATACTCCAGACTTCAAACCAGAAAGCTCAAATCTAATGTTTTTCCTTTAAAAAAAAACTTGAAAACCACGTCTGTAGATTATCTTTTATCCAGTAAAAAGCCATACATCATTGAAAATTCTGTCCCTTCCCAGTCTTTAAAATTACTTCAAAAATCAGTAGCAGAGGTATTATCCCATGTACTGTTCCAAATGGAAGCAACTCTATTGCACACACCTATGTTCTTTCTTTAGTTTAATTGAATGGCTTAATTGAAGTGTTTTCACTTCCTGCACTAAAATCGTGTGCAACATCCCAGCTCAGATTTATCCACTTTCCTTCAATCAGCAGTGTGTTTCTGTGGAAATTCCATTATGTGTATAAAATAATTTGTGATCTCAGGTGCTATAGGCCACTGATCAAAAGCATTATTTAGATTATTCAAAAGCATTATTCAATTTAATAGAGTGGGCAGGATCATTGTCTGGGCTTTATGGCTTGCCAATGCTCCCAGTGACTCCAGCAAATGAGCCTACTCGAGAATTATAAAGAAACCTTCAACCTTTCACTTATTTAACATCCAAATAAATCAAACAGACATGGAAAATATTGATAAAGTTTGTGCAGAAAAGTGAGAGAACCAGAATTATTCTTGCCAGCCTTTGCCTACCAAACACATTAAGAAGTTATTTTACATCTAATATTAGAGAGTAGAATTGGACCTCTAGCTACAGTCTCCAGAAAGTCACTCAGCAGGAATGAATGTGGCTCCACGAGGGATGACACAAGAATACATATGTTGTGCCAGGCTATCTGTGAGCTTCAGATGGGTTATCAGAGATGATGCCGGAGGACGCATGCTGCCATGAGTTTTGCCTGTAGAAGGAGGGAAGTTGCTCCAATCAAGCATACCCTACCTACCATGATTTTGAAAAGGTCCCTTCAGTGTTTCAGGGGCCTTAGAGATGATGGGCTGGGGGCAGAGATAATAACTCATTAACTATTTCTCTCCAGTATATACCAAAAAATAGTTTCTAATTGAAAATTATCCCAACTACAGAGAAAATTATCTGAAAATAGCTCCTACTTCTTTTACTAGCTTCCCCCCCCCCTCCATATCTTCAAATTTCTTGGCTTTAAGACTTCCCACACTCCTCTCTCTGCTTCCCCCTCTCCCACCTCTCACCTCCTCCCTCTCCAATCTGTCTTCTCCGCCTCCCTTGGCAGGCTCTTTAGCTTTAATTCAATAGTTAAAAGGCTGAATCAAAACTATCAAAACTTGTATAACAGGCTTGAGCCAACTTTAATTCCATGTCAGAAAGGGAGAAGAGGCTAAGAACAGCCCAGATTTGATTTTGTGTCCATGGGAGGGAGCACAGTGACCCACCAATATTTTCCCCTTTGCATGGATATATTATTTGCCAGGTGTTAGATATTGCCTGCATAGTCAAGAGCAGCAATAGGGGAATCTCAGTGACAGGTATGATGCACCACAGGTCTGTTCCTTAGGCCCTTCTCATCTGAGACATTTCATTAATGCTGTCATCTGAAACCCAAAACCTAGAGATTGCTTTAGCTTTAGTGGAAGGCAAATTTCAGGGAGAAAAAAAAAGCAGAACAAGGGAAGGAAATTAGACAGATAGAATAATGAAAAAGCAGAGAAAGAATGTCCAGTTTTATTCTTTCTATCCAAAGCAGCTCAATTTCAGTTTAAATAAGTGCAGAACATGCAGATAGGCACTATGAGAAGTCTGCCATGCAGGGGAGAGCAGAAAATGCCTTGATTACCCTGATAAAAATGATGATGTGTGCTAGGACTGCTGAACGTAATTGTAAAGAATGAGCACAAGTCAGGGAGAAAATCCACCAGTGCTAGTAGACACTAGTAGCACAAAACCAAGTATAAACATGCTGTTGGTCAGCTTCAACACCCTGAATAATTCATATTATGCTGAGACCAGTAATAGGGTCACTATAACCTGCTAACCTCAATGCCTGATCCAGCAGCTGGCTTGTCGTAGGAGGATCACAACCTGATATTGATCAGGACTCAAGTAATTGGGTGTAATGAGGTTCAGGTATCAGAATAATGCAAACAAGGATCAGCAGGTGATGAGATAGCCATGTCTGAAACTGCTAGAAATGTATTAAATACCACTGTGGTTGATTTTATTTTTGCATAAACTTGCTATAAACCAGTATGAATATGAGGAAGTGCTTTATTCTTAGAGAAGTGGCTATGCACTGTAACAGATTACCCAGAGAGGTTGTGGGGTCTCCCTCAATGAAGATATTTAAGAACCGTCTGGACACAATTCAGTGCCATGTCCACTATGATGACTCTTCTTGAGGCAGAAAAGTTGCATCAGATGGTTAACTTTAGTACTTTCCAACCTGAACCATTCCGTGATTCTGGGATCTAGAAGATTTTGGGTAGAAAAAGAGAGAAACGAGCTTTACTTACTTGGGAGAATTGCATTGTTTTCAGCTTAAAAATTAGAAAAGGAAATAAATCATGCTTCTTTATAAAGCTAATATAAGGAACAAAACCACTACACAGATTTTTTCACCATGCCATGGAGAGTAGAATCAGGCTGGGTTTTTTTGTCAAAGGTCAGCATTGCACCATTTGATTTTCATGTAATATTAAAAAAAAATAAAGTTACATATTATATGTGCTGGAGCCCAGGTACTTGTCTCATTAAACTATTTCCTTTAAGGTAAATCGTAACATTAGGAATAAGACTATATGAATTTATCCTGGCTGTACTTGGTGTTATTGGGTTTTTTTCCCCAGTAATTTAAGGATTTAAAAAAAAATCAGCCATACTGCATTGCTTGAGAAGAAAAACTTAGAACTCAGATATAACTTCTAAAGAGAAATTTTAATTTTTTAAAATTAATCCTAGGGTCTAAAATCTGCAAAGCATGTGGGGAGTGCACACATATCTTCACATGCACTGAAGACAGACACTTGTACAAGGGCTAAATTTTAGTTGTAAGTGAGACTTACAAGGAGCTTCCGGGAAATGGGACACACACCACAGCAGCAGTGCCACACATCCCTCAGATCCTCACCACACACAGCCAAGTGTGTTTTGCATACAAAATATTCAAATTACACATACTTTAAAAAGCAGAATAAAGTTTTTAGCAAGTTGTAATCAGTGTCACAACTATTGCATATTTAGACTTTTCTTTGTGTTTGGATTTTTCTACCAATTCACCCTAGCTGTGTGTAGTGACAATATACATAACAAACCCATTATTTCTTTGTGATGGGAGAGAATAAAACAACTACAGCAATCAGAAAATACTTACATTAGTTCCCATCACCCAAAAACCAATTTTTTTTTGAGACTGTGACTATATCCTGTTATTACAAGGGTGTTTTTTATTGCAAAGAAAAAGCCAAAAGTTGCATTCATTTCATCTCCTTCTCCCATGTTTTCATTTCCCCTTGAACATCCACATCCACCCTACACACAGTGCATGCATATGGGACATTGGAATTATTATTAGCTCGGTGTGGAAGCTTTGATGTGTGATTCTTTGCAGAGCTGCCAGGAGAATGACAGTCTACTTACCGCAATGCAAAGACTGTTCTTCATCTATTCAGCTCACTTCCCATAGTCTTATATCAGTGTCACAAAGAAGATTGTGCCTTCCAAAAGAAGAACTTGAACCCCTCAGGGTTAGTTCTTTCTCCCAGAGGATTGAATGTCAGTTCTGAAACTTTTTAGAATTTTTATGATATGAAAATAAGGGTTAAATGCAATAAATTAAGTGAAAACACACAGCCCAAAATATAATAAGTAATAAACTAGAATTCATGTTTCTAATACATTGTTTCCAGAGGTGAGAACTTGGTTTTTGTAGCATGGTGATTTTTTTGTAGCAGTGAAGCTGGGACTTCCTCTTTGAACATATAAAGAATATTGCACTATGAATTCAAATGTACAGATTGCAGCAGTTAAACATAAACTGCTTTCTCCTGAAAAATTAATTGCAATTTATTGTTCAATGAGATAGATTTGTTGCATTTAAAACTATAAATGATGCTACATATGGACACCAGAAGACCACGAGAAATACCTCAGAAGCTAACTCATCTCTTAGTACCTGTGTCTCCATTCTGGTACCAGCCCTCATGGCAAGCATAATTTTCCTTTGAGTGAGTTTGTGGATCCAAGGAGAGAAAGTGCCATGCCATTTACCAAACATATTCTTGCTGAGATTATAGGACCACAATGCTAGGTGCTATAAAAAGAAAAAGGCATCTGTAAGACTTACAGAGAGACAAAATAGGATGGATAAGTAACCTCCTATATGATATAGCAATATAGTGTAGAGATAAGAACAAAGGTCCTCAATCTTAGCCTAGCAGTTCCCTCCTCCCCACTCCATTTCCCATCATGGTATTAACTGTACATCTAAGGACTAATTTTTAAGGCTGTATTACCTGTAAGTGTGGGAGCATTTTGTGTGGAGGAGTGCTGCTAAAAGGCTGTTTAAAAGAACAAAAATACCATATGCTTCCTGGATTAATTTTGAAGCCTCATTAAGGTCAACATAAAAGACTCAGATACACTACTGACTTGGTGTGTATTTTCATTCCATCAGAGAGGGGTGGTATTTTTGTAAACAAAGTTGCTAATTTAATCCGGTCCTTAATAAACTTGTGTGTAAATATTCTAAACTGCAATGTTGCTGTACCTTGGCAGAAGAAATGCCAAATAGATGCTAAGTTTACTCATCCTAAATAATAATGGCACTTCATTTATGAATACAACAGACAATAAAGAAAATTTGTATTATCTAGGAACTCCAAAGCTCTTTCCTACCAAACTAGCAGCCAGTTCTACAAACTGGTAATCCAAAACTGACACAGAGGCTGTGTCAGAAAGGGTGCGTAATGTTGTTCCTGTTAACAGAATATTATGTTTTAAATAAGGTTAACATCTTCAAATACTGTCATGCTATTCTTACTACTAAGAATAAATTAAATACTTGAGAAGCAAAGTCTGACAATCTACCCTGAAATATTCCAGTGATATCAAATTTATCCATGCATATTAAAAAAAGTAACAAATTAACTAGACCCTTATAAAATTGAAATGCATGATTCTACCCCAGTATTGGTTCTGTAAATAAAGTAGTATTGATGTTAGTGAACATATAGTAGATTTTTTTCAGACTGAAAAATCTTTGCTTTCAAATTGCCAGCCAAAGGCCTATCATTCCATACTGAAAGCTTTGACATTTATTTTCATGTTAACAAAGCTTTTTTTGTTTTTAATTTCAGTTACCAATCAATGGAAAAAAAGGTAAAAAAAATTATTTCTAATCTGACAGAATTAACTGTTTTGCATAACCTTACCTTGAAACTAATATATTAATTATTTGAAGAACAACCTCTGCAGAAATTTCATATAATCCTACAGTCCTCAGAATTTTATTTGATGCTAAGAGAGAAGTAAGGACAGGCACATTTCATCAAACCAAAAGTATTTGTTCCTCTTTAACGCTATTGACTGAAAACTTGTATTCATAATTTGATTTTTAATAGGCAACTGAATCCAAATCATCTTAATTTAAAATCATCTTTAAAATGTACATTTTTAAGGTAACAATTACAATACTAAAGGCCAAAGGCTGGCAGGTTATATAAATAAATTTGATATTAAGGGAAAAATCAGACAGACAAAATAGTATATACAGCTGTTCAGCTTTTCCAACTTGCAAGTATATGCCTCTACTTACAATTTCTTTATGACCATATTTCCTTAAAAAAAAAAAATCTGTGCAAATCCAGTTTTCAGTCCTAAAACAGTCCTTACTTTCAGTCTAAAGAATGTTGAGTGACAAAAATCTTTAATTTAAAAAACCAATCAGTAACAAATGTGAAACTTTCCAAAGGGATATCTTGATTTCTTACATTGTTTGTAAGACCACCCTCTTTACTTCTAAATTTTTCTGTATTTTTCCCTATCTAATTGCTTCAACTGATGTTAATTTAGGATGTGTCCATTTGCTGCCAGAATTTGTACCAACATGTCAAAGCTATGCTACTTTAGTCACAGAATAATAATTATTCCATATAAGATGTTTAGGTGAAAATCATTGTGTAAGTGAATTTCACTTAAACTCAAGAAGAAGATCTGAATGTTGACAGGCCCTCAGGAAAATACTTCAACAGACCTACCCTATTGACTATGTGCTCTAATGTATTACATCCCTTTAAGTCACCTATGATGCAATTCAGAGTGTATTAGGACACCTTCTTTGGAGGAATTCTCAGCCAGTAGAAAAAATATAACTACTTTTATAAGGCTGAGTTTGAAACATATAAATATAGCAATGTAAAGTCAGCTACTTAGTTTGCTGTTAGGAACGTAGTAGCAGTAGGAGTTGTGGCAGGTCAATTGTTCTATGATGGCAAAAGCCCAATTCTCCCTCATCACACCTGGCACTTGTGTAAAATTTCCCACCTAAAGGCCTTTGATAAAAGATCCTGCCTGGAAAGGCTATGATATCTTTTCTAGTTTTTTTCTTTTCTGCTATCCCAATCCTAATAAACAGTTTAAATGTTTGCAGTTTAAATGCTTATTTTTTTATCTGCTCTTTGGGCACAGGGAAACTTTGTTAATCTTCTCACTGCAAAACTGGTGAATTATTAAACCCTTTGCTGTGGTAATATCATTCAAAGTTCCATAAGCTCAAACCACTCAGTCCTTCCTAGCAAATCATATTTTCTAGATCTCCAATCACTGTCATACAGCCATACTAATAGCCACAAATCCAGACTTTCATGGAGAAAGGCACAAATAATTGGATTTTTCTTCAACTACAATGTCATCAGACATAATAGAATGTTTTTTTTCTCTCTTATAGACAAATTTTTCTTCAGTAGAGATTTAAATATTTTGTCCTTTTTTCTTTCTTTTTTTCTAACACAATAATGCAGGCAACTCATTCCAGCTGCGAAGTACTGCACAGCCCTGTTTCATCCAGAGAGAAGGCATGCACAGATATTTAGCCTCACCCAAATATAGGTGTTTATACTTGTTCTTGTTGCATTGCATTAACGGTAGTCTTGACATCATCACAAATTTGCCAAGATTCTTTTTGTTTCTGAATGCCAGCCTGTAGGACTTCAACTTCCCATGTTATGCATAAAGCTAAAAAGACCACAATGGTAATCCAGGATTTCAGAGTTTCTGTTAATGACAGATCAAAAGTGATCCTTACAGAAACTTATTTTGACAGAAATAATTTGAAACAGCTTTGAGTGTCATTTTGCAAATAGATTTTTGCTTTTTGTCTTATGCTTTAATTTAGATAGATTGTAAGGAACTGTCAAAAACCTTACTATGTTAATGATATACATCTATGACAATTACCATGACTCTAAGTGCCATTCCTCTAAGCAAATAATTGGCTACCTTATTGTGGAACAGGAAATCTGAGAGAAAAATACCTGATTCCAAATTATTTGTTTAACTAGCAATCTGAAATGAATATTTTTTCTTATAAAACTGAAGATAAACAAATTTTAAGGAAAAAAAATTTCTTCCAATAATATGTAAACTCTTTTTGTACCAAGCATTACTGTGTTCTCTGCAATTTTGAGGAACCAGAAAATTGCTGATGGCATCACTACAAAAAGGAGAATGCAAAAGAAACACTCAAAATGTACATAAAAATGTACAGAACAGCTTTAAAAAGAACATGAAGGTTACTAATTGAGCATGTTCCAACAAATATAGGACAAGCTCATGGTAATGGGAGGATGATGGGAGAGGTGAGCAAACAATTTGAAGACCATACATCAAAGAAAAGCAGAACACATTACCACAGCATGAACAGGCAGTGCCTCACAGGAATTCTTTTTTTTTGTATGTACCTAAGACAATGAATAAATACATGGAGAGTAGAACAATAATTGTTTCAATGCTAAAAACAAAAATAAAAAAGAGCAAAAGCATAACATAGCTTGTAACAGTCTGATGAGCTGATCAATCAGTAGAGTAGTAAAAGAAAAATAAATTCATATGCAAAAATTTCCTAAAAGTGCAAACACAAAAGAAATATTTAAAACACAATTAACACACATTGGGTATTGCATTCATATTTATTTTTTGATGAAAAGTAAGTGAACATGAGGCAAGGACTAATTATCTGGTTTTTTTTAGGCAAATCCCAAAGCCATTATCAGGTCTTGTTGAATTTAATCTTGATCAGCCTTTAAAAGAGTGAGTGAGAATATTGTGTTTCCCATCCACATACCTGCTCAGCAGCACAGGAAGTCACTGGGCACACTTAACCATTATGTACATATAGAATCTCCTATAGTAACAGATTTGGGGGCTGTCCAGGGGCCCCTCTAACTAAAGAGCAGGCACAGTCTTCACTACATTTTGACTGTGACAGCAGAGCAGTGAGCAGTAGGAGTCCCATCAACTTAATTTCCATGAACCCACAGTTTTCCCCTTCCATCCTCTGCTTGATGTAAACCATGTTACTTTAATGCCAGTGTT
This sequence comes from Molothrus ater, assembly GCF_012460135.2. Taxonomy (NCBI): domain Eukaryota; kingdom Metazoa; phylum Chordata; class Aves; order Passeriformes; family Icteridae; genus Molothrus; species Molothrus ater. The sequence goes on from NC_050511.2 coordinate 59,215,932, forward strand.
GATCTTAATACTGCTTTAGACATTGACCTGTAATTTTTGCAAGAAAGTCTTTGCAATTCTCTGGAGCTATATAAACAATTGACAGCAATTAACTGCTGCTTCGCCTGTGCAAAAAGTGAAGACAGTGATCTATCACCAGAAGTAGAAAATTACTGAAGGCACTACTTCAGCCAAGCTCTCCAAAAGGATGTTTCTATGTCCTTTTCTGTTGTGTTGTTTTGGGGTTTTTTTACAAAATATATATAATGAATGGTACTTCCTGCAGCAAAAATATTTCATTAGTGTTCAGAGATTTTCAGAGCTACAAGGAGCAGCTAGGCTGCTAATATCAATATGCTGCTGTTCATAATTCCTGCTTTTAACAATCAGCACAGTTCAGAGTTTGGAATGATGATTCTTTTACTTGATGATCTCAGAGGTCTTTTCCAACCTAGTTCATTCTGTGATTCTGTGTTTCTGTGATTCTGTGATTCTTATTTTACTCATGAGGAGTGCCAATTCTAAAAACACCACAGCATCTAACTTACATTCACACAACCCCGTTCCAGACATGAGCATTTATTAAACAGGTGATCAAGTGCAGCATCTTACCAGCAATAACTTTTCTTCTATGTTTGCATAGTCTAATGCAAGGAGATGTCATCTACAATTTTCTCTTGCCATAACATATTGCAAGTCATACTTGGTTAGAATGACAGCTGAGTTGTAGTTAGGAAAAATAATCTAACACCCTGCACTGAAAGAATAAACAAGCATCTATAGTTGGTCAAAATTCTAATTTCCAGCTGTTCTTGCCTTTCTTGTCAACTCCTGACCAGACAGATCTTGTAAGCACAGGTATAGCTGGCATGTCTATCAGGGCAATTGACACTTGAGATTGAAGAATTCCAAGTTTTCTTAGTAATTTAGACACAAAAAATGTGTATTCTCACCACAAATACAACAAAAGAAAAATATGAGACTCTCCTGTACTCTTTCCTCTGTGTTAATTTTGAAAAATGCTTGCAATCCTCCAGTACTAAAGACTAACAAAAGATAGATACAAAGTTATTTTAATTACTAGGAATGGAGAAAAAAACCCTTTGATATCTTTGAGGGTTGGGTGGTGCTTTTTCTTTTTTTTTTTTTTTTTCTTAAGCAAAATTTCTGCGTTGGTGTAAGGCAGATTTTCCAGGCTTCAACAAACCAGATGGCCATCCAAAATTGTGATATGAAATTTTTATAGGAAGCTAAGAGCTGAACCCATCTATGGGAGAGATTTTTCAGAGATTCCAAACTTTTAAAAATAAATATTACAGCAAGATCTTATGTATCTACATTTGAACTGCAATGAGTCAATAAATAACCACAGTGATAATTACCTAAATTCTATATTTAGAAGTAACAGAACACATGCAATAAACAATAGCACATTGTGATATTAATGAAGCACTTGCTTCCTCTAAATGTAGAAATTCAGCAATTATCACCAGAATTGGCATGTATAAAGGTGCTGGTGACAATTTTAAAAAGGCATATTGCTTATATGATAGACCAGAATGCATGCTTTGGACCCAGTGCATTCTGTTAGGAAGGATTCAGCGACACAGTCCCACACTGAGCCAAGCTTATGCTCAGCACAGCATTGGCTCTGGTGGAGAGGAAGAGGTGATTGCAAGCCTTCCTTCTGCTTGCCCCAACTATGAGTTGGCCAGAGGCCAACTCAGCCATCAGCACAAACTAGATCTGCTAAAAAGATGTTCTACTTTGCACCAGCAGGTTTGGACCCCTAGAGCGCACCACTCAGGTATCAGAACATGTATTGAACTACAAACCTTTCCCATCAAACCTCTGTCAGACTCTTTCCCTGCTAAAAGGTGTCTTCGTGATGCTCTCAGGCATTTCTCCCACACAATTTAAACCCTGTCAGAAAAGCTGGCAGGGCTTGGCACACCAAGCTGAAATGTCTCTCAGGCACAGGACTTGCTCTCTTGCACTTTAGGGTCACTCTTAGTAACTCTCCTTTGTAGACCAAGATTTGGCCTGAACACCTGCAGTCAAAGAGATACTTCCAGGCAGCTTGCTTTTTCAGACCTGCATCACTGGCCTCAATGTGCACACAGAGGAGAGCTGCTTTGATGCCTGCACTTTGCACTGTGCCTTTCCAGCCTGCCTTTTTTTGTCCTTTCTAGCCTTTTTTTTTGTCCTTAACTCTATCCATCTTTTCTCCCTGGGTGAAAAATACTGCTTACATTTTTCCTTAGACATTTCCATACCATGTGGTTTCCTATAACCCCATCGTATTTCCCTCAAAGAAAGAAAATATACTTCACAGAATATAGAAAAGGGATCATTTACCACCTGGCTAACTGCAGGGTTTGAGTTTTGGCTTTCCACCCTATTACATGCCAAGAAAAGTCAGCCACAGAGCAGACATCTCAGTCAATGGATGAAGTCTTTAATTCTCTGAGCAAGGCTTCATACTCATACTTCTCCTTCACACAAGGAGAAGGCTTTATACTCATACTTCTCCTTCACACTATACCTGCTATGCAGAAAGCACTGCTGAACTGCTAGGAACAATTTCTTTACTGGGTACTACCTGGCCAAGGAATCTGCAGCAAAGCCTGCAGTGATCAGAAGGGTCTCCTTGTGTTTGGGAACTTGGTATAGGTTATAAAAGAGAATCAATTACTGAAAGGGAAGGCTAGCCATTTTCCAAATTACAGAATTCAGTTGTTTTGTTCATTCACCACCATTCTGAATGTGTATATTCTGCAATAGAGGTGTAAGTGACTCTGTGATTCTGCTCCTCTCAGTGCATCCTGAAAGATGAACTTCTGGACACTGCACACCCCTTGCACTCACACAGATGTGTGAAATGATTGCATACAGTCCTGATGAAGAGCATCAGAAGTCAGTCATGCTCCTTCAAACTCTCACCTCTGCCTCAGGAAGTATTGCCAGTAGTTGACTCCTATAGCTTCAGGGACATATTTGCAGGCAGATGCTCCCAGTCTCAGGGAGGTGACAAACATCACACATTGCCCGGATGGGAAGACAATTGCAATATTTTGGAGCATTATGTCACTGAACATACACAAGATCATATGGACAATATAACATGCCGGGAAGAATTCATATACCAGCCATGTCAAAAAAGGAGATGAATAAAAGGACTGTAGCTCGTGCTTTCCTTTTCTAAGAGATGATGCTTCCAGAGGATAGAGGGTGTAGAAAGCTCTCCATAGGAATCAACAGAGTGTCATGGTTTAACCCCGGACAGTAACCAAGTTCCACACAGCTGCTCATTCACTGTTTCACCAGCAGGATCAGGGATAAAAACTGGAAAGGTAAAAGCCAGAAAACTCCTGGGTTGAGATGAAGACTGTTCAATAGGGAAAGCAAAACCCATGCACAAGTACAAATGCATGTACAAGTACTTTACACAAAGTAAAACCAGGAATTAATTCCCTGCTTGAGAGGAAGGAAGGTGTTCAGCCATCTCCAAGAGAGCGGGCCCCATTACATGTAATGGTTACTTGGGAAGAAAAGCATCATCACTCCAAATGCCCCCCCAGTGCTTCCTTCCTTACCTCACTTTATATATTGAGCATGATGTTACATGATTTGGAATATCCCTTTGGTCAGCTGGAGTCACCTGTCCCTGACATGTCTGATCTCAGCCTCCCAGGCACTTCCAACCTCTTCACCAGCATAGCAAGTATATGAGAAGCAGAAAAGGACTTAGTTCTGTGGAAACCCTGCTCAGCAATAACAAAAACATCTCTATATTATCAACCCTGTGTTCAACACAAATCCAAAACACAGCCAACTGTGAAGAAAATTAACCCTACCCCACCTGAAACCAATACAAGAGATAGCCTAAGCAGATTTTTAAGAGGAGAAATTGCATTATTTTCTTCATAAACTTGCAGAGATGATAGCATGCATGATAACATTCACATCACTGAGACTCTAAATATACCGATCTAAATGTCTGTTAACATAAACTGCTTACAACTGACCCCGCAGAATTAGAGCCCAGAAGATTGCAAGGTCTGTAAACTTACTCATTCAGCAGTTGTGCTGACTCTTACATCTCTGCTACCGCCATATAATGTCCTCCTCCCCAAAGGGCCAAAGACACCATAGTGAAAAAAATTGCCACAAGAATCATAGAATCATTAAGATTGGAAAAGGGTTCCAAAATCATCAAGTCCAACCTTTGACCAAATACCACCATGCCCACTGAACTATACCACAAAGTGCCACATCTATTCACCAAGGATGGTAACTCTACCCCTGGGGACCCTGTTCCGATGCTGACCACCATTTCAGTGGTCATTTTTCATTTTTCCCAATATCCCACCTCAGCCTCTTCCAGTGCAACTTGTCCTGTCTGTAGTTGTGTAGGAAAAAATACTGAACCCCATCTTGCTACCACCTCCTTCAAGGTAGCAATAAGATCTCCTCCGAGCCTTCTTTTCTCCAAGCTAAAAACCCAGTCTGCAAGGACAGGAGAGATGTCCTTCTGACTTGGAAAAAGTAGTTGAAGTTCCTTCCCAAACACTAAGCTGGGAGCTCCTATCACAGCAACCTGAAAGGGACTGCTCGTCTCACTCTCTCTCCATCTGTTTCCAAATAAAACCTGAATTCTTTCTTTCTTCCCATCAGTAAAGTGAACTCTTGAAAGTCATGTACTGTGTGGCATCTTGGTCAAATAACCTAATAAACACAGAATTTCTGTGTCTGAGAAAACATACACTTCCCCTCTGCCTGTGCTGGGTTGTAATGACAAAATACCTGCTGCAGGGGCATGTATCCCAGCTATGACCATTGGGATGTATTGAATATGCATAGGCACTACTAAGTAAGTATGCAATATAACTCTGCCACTCTCCTCTTTGCTCACACAAACTCTTGTGTTTTCCACTTAGCAGTGGAAAGCACTGCACAATGACTCTACAAAAACATGAGCACACCAACTGGTTCTCAATACAGAACAGAGTAATTGGGTGGTGGAATGCACTGGGAAATTCCCCATCCTGCACCTTTCGTTCCAAGGCTGCTAATGTATTTTCCATGAGAATTTCTTCTGCAATGGAAAAAAACATTTTGGGAAAACAACTTATTTACTATTAGAATGGCAGGCAGAAAGCGGAGCATAACAGAGTTTTAAACAGAGATTCTGTGAGAAAAACATTTTAAAATGCAGAAACATTTCATGTTTCAACAGTAGACATATTTGATAAGAAGTGACATTTCAAGGCCTCACAGTCAAAATCTTCTGAACTTCATTCAGATTAGCTGAACCGCGGTCTGCAGCACTGCTATATGCATACAAAGTTGTAGAATCAAGTCTCTATTACTGCATATGGGACTAAACCACCTTAAGCATTTTTTCCACAATCAAACACACTGTCCCCATGAAGATGGAGCCATATACCTAGATGGAGCCAAAATTAAAATGGACACCACACTTCCTAACATGCCAGGCTACATTTAGCGTGCAATCTGCCATGACCTTATTGATGTTGCTCCTCTGAGGTCATCTAGTTGATGGTTGAACACGAAGATGAGGTACCTACCTCTGGAGCAAAGTCTTGAAGCAGCCCTCCAAGAATTGCCTAGCTGTTGTTCAGCATCCTACCTATGAAAATTAAGCACAGGATGCAAGGAGAAAAAAATAGGAGAGTTGGTGAAATAAAAGGAGTAATTATGCAGCTGAAATGAAGTAGAGGAGGAGGGGTTGAAATGGAGATGAACACACACTTAAAAGAAGTGCTCAGAACTAATTCTGCAGTTAAAATACTGCCATTCCATGTGTTTTTCAAAACAGCCTTTTTGTAACAGATAATCTGTGACATTTGTCTCAATCCTCTCAGCATGCCTAAGCAGCATTGCAGTCTATTGAATTGCTACTGAATTGCTGCAAAACTAACCATAATTCCAATATCAACATCCTGCTACCTACAGCAGCCATAACCTCTGTAAAATAAAGTTCATGCACATAATAACATGTACAGGAGAATTACCTTTTAAATAACAACAGCTCTGTAAACATTCTATATGTTTGCACATAACTTTTAAACATATCTTGTCTGCAAGAAGTGCATAACTGAGGGTTACAAAACATCTTTTAGCCTTTTCTCAGTATTTGTGATGTAGTTTTTTCCTCTGGCTATTTTCCTAAGGCACAATCTGTTTTTAGGCTATGCAAACAACAACAGTTTTTGGCTTTTCATTCAAGGAAGCAAGGCTTATAATGTCTGGAATGGCACCTGAAGTGAGCATCATTGGGCCCATCTCTTCTGCAGTGGCATAGTGGTTTTGCTACAGGGACAACCAAATGGAAAAATTGTATTAATAAACACAGTTCTATGCAATGCTCATTCTGAATATGTGACGTAGGAGTCAAAATAATGGGACTGTACACTGTCCATAATTGATATTCTTGTGCTCACTCTGCTATACCCCAACCACATATCCTTTTACAGCAATCTTGTGTCCTGTTTACCATGCAAATTCAGCAAACATATACACAGCTGAATTCTTGTGCAAAACTTGATTTATGGTCACCAAATTCAGTTTTAATTAAAACTTTCCCAAAATATCAAGTGGTTTTGATTTTCCAAGAGCAGAAAGAAAAAAAAACACCAAAATCTTACTTCTTTAGCATGTCACAAATATTGTGTTTGCCTCTAAATTTGGACATAAGAGCTCATAGCATCAGCTTGCACGGAAAAGGCTACCTGTATCTTTAGCACAGCTACAGCCTTGGAAAAATATCTTCATCTTTCCAGCTGCAGGTTTGGCAGACAGATTTTAAGGGTGAAAGGATAAGAGAGGTACAATTAAGGAGTCACTAGCTAGTATTTTAAACTGCTGTCTTGCAGGGTGAGTAACCTGCCAAGGACTGGAGAAGATAGTTACTTACCATTGCCTAAGGTCACAGCATTTAAAATTTTGATTAAATAATGTAGCAAATTCTGAACAGCAGCTCTTTTCTGCTGTGTTGCCATGTTCATGGTCACACAGCCATGGATAGTACACTGAGGTCAAATCAGGATCTTGCTTTCTTGATAGTATTAAGACATAGTTTTTCCCCAAAGAGTCAAAATTAGATGAAGATTAAAGTTAATCAGAGTTTTTCCCCATCAAAGCTAGTTTATCCATAGCAAAACCTCCATATTTTCATTCTGATTATATTTCTTATGTAGAGTATCACTTGTTTGGTTTTTTTTTTTTTGGGGGGGGGGGAGGGGATGGCGGGAAGAGGACTACAGAAAAAAACCACAAACAGTAATTCCACAGGTTCCATAAAATTCAGGTTGGTTATACCATCTTCCAAGCAACAGAGCTCAGTCTATTCTTAAAAAGAAGGATCTTCTCAGACCCTCTCTGCCCCCATTATCACTACCCTGTCTCTCTTTTTTTCTGACCTGAGCCTTTATCTGAGCAAATTCAGCTCAAAAGAGTTCCAGAAAGTTATCATTCTGCAGTTTTTCAGCAGGTCCCTGGGTTGAGATTACTCTGAGGAGGGTGGTAGTATAAAGCTCCAGAACAGGGCACTTGGGGATTTCATTCAATAGCAATATTCAAGCTGAGCACCATCTATTATTGTCACATACCCATCAGTCCCCAGAAATTGAGTTTTTGGTTGTTTTTTTGTCAGTAATATTTGCACAGGTGGACAATATCTTTACAGAATCTATCGAAAGGACTGTGTTCTCAACCACAAAAGGACTCCACTGACAGCTTTGAAGAAAGGGAGGGAAGTGAATCTATCTAAGCCACCAGAACCTTGGCTGATTTCTGAAGCCCCAGGAGATCATTGACTATCAGGTGCACTGTGCTGGGTAAGATTAGGGAGCATATCCCTGATCCTCATCACATAACCACTGTGAGGCTGTCAGGCAATACAATGAAGGCAGCACCTTAGAACAGAAAACAAAATCCTCTTCATCTGCTAAGACAGACTCAGATGTCAGGTTAAGGAAGTGCCTGGTAAACTGAGCTCATGGAAGAGGAAGTCTGACTTTTCATATAGCTTTCTTGCAATCATATGCAGGATTGTCCATTGCCCTTCATTCGGGAAGGACTAAATTACTCTAAACCCTAATTTGACAAATCCGTTTTTGTTCCATGTATACCTTAAAACAGCAAGCAAAGAAAACAAACCCAGCAGTTAAAAAGGAGCCAGGGAGAGATCCTTGTAAGTAATATGACTATTATTCTCCTATCTAAGTAGGGTTATAGCTGCAACAGAGATAAAAAACAGCAAAAGACTTAGCAATAATTATCACATCTTGGATGTGGCTAGGTTTTATTCAGGAAAAGTGCAACAACTTTGGGTTGCAAAGCACAGAAACAGGTTTGCACGAAATTAAAATTTTGTTCAATATGAATGATAAAGGAGTTAAAGGGAGAAAAACTTAAACTTTCCAGCTGAACTTGAACCTTAAATTAGTATTTTAAATATATTTAAAAGAAAAATTAATTCTAGTAAATGTATAGAATTTTGAAACAGGTGTTTTAATGGAGAATCAAACAGCCAAGAATTGCAGACCATCATTGTACCAAAGGGGATTATCAAAAGCTATTCTTTTGGACAAGAGTATGCTTCTCATGCATGGGGAAAACAGCATGTCATCTTTTAGTATCCACTCCAAGACAGGACATGTAGTCATCTACAGGTTTTTCTTCAAAGGGAAGGATGACACACAAAAAAGTAGAAAAGCTCAGGAAAAATTATTCCATTGGGATTTTTTTCCAGAACTGGCAGGATGACCTTGGCTGAAAGAAGAGAGGATTAAGGACAGGAGCAACCTAAATCTTCCTTCCATCTCAATCCCTGTCTTTTTTTTTTTTTTAATGTTTCTTCTTACCTATTGACTTGAATTTCTCAGCTTTTTCTTTTTTCTGTAATTTGTTTGCTAGCTTATTCTGTTAGATGCCTAACAACTTGTGTGCTGATATGGCATTTTTGAATGCCTAGCCTCTTTTCTGATGCACAGAAGTTTTGCATTTGTTTGATGTGCTGGTACTTAGACTGTCTTAAAGCAAATCACAAATGTTTAATAAATAATAGAGTTCAAAATAATTTAGCACAGAAATTTATTTGTAAATACATTTTAGTAATATTAGCTTAGGTAGAAACAAACATTTGAGGGTGAATTTTTTCATTCTGTAATGCCAGTTTTGTAATTGCAGACAGGTTTTGCCATTGACGTCCTTCCCCCTTCTGCTGTATAGAACACAAAAGCAATATTTAAATATCTTATACCTGCTGGTCCAGGCAAAGAGGCAAAGATAGTAAAGATTCCCCTGGCCTGGCAGGGATTAAAGCACTGCACCCTTTCCTTTGCAATCCCTTAACAAATGCATGTATGTATCACTAGCAAGCTAGGACATATCAAGGTTTGTTCTGAACTATTGCCTGAAGCAGTAACCCTGGTTTCTTGACCCTTAAAGCTACTTCTGCCTAGAAGTCCATTAGTTCAGCAAATTTTGAGGATCCCCATCCCAGTTCTTCTCACTCAGGATGAAGTGAATGTCCAGGCCTACTTTTCTCTTATCAGCTGGAGGTGTTCCATTCTCCAACTAAACTGTTAAACTGGAATTAACACAAATGGTGGGTATCAATAGACTGTGAATGAAACAAAAACAAAAAAACCCAAGCAACCAAATGCAAAACCCACCAAAACAAAACAACAAAACTCCCCCAAAACATCAAAATCCTTTTGGAAAGCATTGCCACTTGAAGACAGTTTAAATATTTTATCTTCTCGACCAAGTACTAAAACAGGTGTGAAAAAAAAAGAGGTGGCTGAAAGGCAGATATCCTAATTTTCATCAGCACCATGAAGAAGAAAACAGAAAAAAATTTACTTAGTTTGTCTTAGCTAAATTTAAGGTGGTTTTATCTTTTGAAGTAACTCCAAACCAGGACTCCATCCAGTCTTTTATCCAGTTTATTGTCTCAATGGGTAAGGATTAATTATATTATTCAGATTAACTTCACAAGTAGCATGAAATGCCTTTCTATGCAGATATTATGTGGGGGGGGGGCACATGTTTTGTGGAGACAGGGAAAACACACACCCAGATGTCCATGTGGCAGTGCAAAATGAGAGTGTTTTATTGCATGAACCCAGCCTTATATAGGGGGTTTTTAATGTCTCAATCTAAAACATTTACTGGTCTGCTCTTAGCACTGCCCAGCTCCCAGACCAGTGATATGTCTGCAATTTAGGAAGGAATGTATTTGGGTGAAGTCTCTGTTTGTATTCAAATACATCCTATCATCACTCAGACAGGGACTAGTTTATGCAACCAAGCTGGGTTTCTTATTTATAGCCAAATTAATTGTCCAGTACAAGCCAGCCTGTACTGTGACATGAAGAAGCCTTCATTAAAATAAAGAAGCTATGCCAGCAGTTACACTGTCTCTTCTGTGCTTTTGAGTCAGCTCTTTTGTTGAAGGCCTTATTCTAGTTTCATTCAGGAAAGCCAGAAAGTTATATGTAGAATGAGAAGTGATTGCAACACCCAGAAACCATTGTTGTTTACTTTCAAAGAGACTCTCAAATGTACCATGCCTGGACTATTTTGGAAAGTGAAAGCATTCAGATTCTGACTCTCAGATGTATTTAATAAAATATACATGTTTAAATAATTTGCTGTCAGTGCCTCTGAGCCTACATTACATTACTAATGTAATTTAGCTCACAATGCAAAAACTGCAATAGGATTACTGGGAAAATCACATGTGGGGCTGAGATCCTAACCTTCTCCTGTGATTTGCCTCAGTTTTTTATAAGAAAGCATGTGTTATTCTGAACATGGTTTCTATATTTTTGTTGTACAAAGGGGAAAGACTTTTCCACATTAAGAAAAAATTCAACAAAAAAACCCTGACATGCTTGAATTGCAGACACAGTGAGACCAAAATATCATTCTGGTGCTAGTGATTACTGGCTTTGTCTTTCATGCAGTTCTTCTCTCCTCTTTTGTCTCTTTCTCTTTTCATTATAACATAGGAATAATAGCAGTCCATCACCTGTACTGGCAAAACTGAAATTATTTACTTTCCTTCCCCTGGGAGGCTGCTTTCCCATGGGCTGTCCTGCTGGGGTGACAGCAGAAATGAAGCACCCAGAGGGTTTATCCCTCTGCCCCAGTTAGACCCATGTGGTTCCCTAGGACAGGACAATTAACTCTGTCCCATTAAAGCATTGTGGCAGCTCATCAACCCCGGTACTTGATAGATCTGTCCTAGTTACTCACAGCAATGTCCATTCTGTTTTGAGACACAACTTCAGTAAAGCCTGGAAATAATATCGTTGCAATCAATGACTACTGAAGACTAAACTGTTAATTTTAAATTAAAAGTCAAAATGCCAATGATACTTAAAGGTAGAAGCTGCAACATTCCAGCAAGATGATGTTTGTGTGTCTCCAAGCTTCTGTCTGCAATATCATCCAGCACATAATGGGGAAGAGGAATACTGTAAAAGAGATTTCTCTTAAAAGTCATTTGACCGAAAATCTCAGACTTATCTTGATATATAATATAAAAAAATTAAAGCCTGACTGTGCTGCAACATATTCCAACTAGCGGGAAATGTTATACAAAACACAATTGTGCTAAACTGATTTTAAGGTGAAAACCCCTACAATTATCCTTCTCCTTGGCACTTAATTTTACCGATTAACTTTTTAAAATTCTGCTCTTTCTAAAGGACATAGAGCAAAAATAAAAACTTAGAAATGCATCTGATTTTGAATATGAAATGTAACCTGTTTAACAGGCAATCTTTCATTTTTGGGATTCAAGATCTGCACGTATTGCAGTGTCACCTCCCAGCATTCCCCGCTGTGAACCTCAAGTTCATGGGAATGACCAATACTAATGATCTCTGAACTGTTTCCCACAGCGAAATGACAGCTGTGATTCTTTAGCCCCAGTTCTCTTCCTTAGAGCTGATTCAGTGATAAATTTAATGCACTTCCTCTGAAGCGTCCCATGCTAGTTTGGACATTCATCACCCAACCTTACCATCAGAAGATGCATTTTCCTCATAACTCATAGTCTAGAGCCTACTTCACAAGACTGTGGGAAGTAGGAAAATGCAGGTTTGTGTATGTTCTGGGAGATGACCAAGGCATTTATCTTTACCTTTATTACCATCTTTCTTCAGTGGAGGTCGAATAATGGTGGAACTTCATGCAAAACATGGAGGAACTCTGTCTGAAACAGTGGGTTCAAAGAAGCTTTGGGCATTTCTAAACCTGGATACTCTGCTAAATCTATTTCAGGTTTGAGACTTCTATACTGCCCACCTTAGAACTCATAAGAAATATCTGTATCAAAGAGTATCTGCTGGCATGGAGCCAGTAAAGTGCTGTAAAAGCTAAACAGGAATTATTCAGGTGTCATTTCTCAAATCTATGGCAGTTAATCAACACATCTCCGAGTAAATCCATTGCAGATTTAACATTTTCTATTATTTTCCTTCTTACTCCATTATAATGCAAATAACACTAAGAATTGGTCTTTCCATGTTTAAAAATGATCCTTAAAGCCAGGATACATTTCTGTGTTTACTGCTCAATCTATTATAGCTCATGTGAAAAAAAAAAAACCTGCACCAGATAAGCAATATTCCCTCCAGCAAGAAATCTTCAATGCTTAACAAGTGAAATGGAGCTTCCCTGTTTAGCCATAGCTGAAAGTAAAATCAGTGTGAAATTCTGACCAGAAAGGGACTATCAAAACCCAAAAGTTGTTCTGATTGTTGCTTATTCTTGCAAAACAGGGTGATGCTTGGCCCCTACAGCTTTTTTACTTAGGTAGTAGAGACAAAGAGACTAATAGGAGAAACGGATTCCAGATTCAGATGTGGATTTCAAACCCTTTCTTTTCCCTCCCAGTCTCAGCTTTTCCGAAGAGTATTTTATTTTTAAATGAGGGCAAAACCCAGTGTCTTTAACTTCATAACTTCTTGCTCAGAAACTCTAGCAGTGTGTGATAGTCTGGTTAAGAGCTGTTTATCCTGCAGCCATGCCAGCAAAGCAGTGCACCCTTGATCTTTCCATATGAGCTGTTACACAGAGAGCAGGTTTCACAGCAGGTTCCATGGCACAAAAGACATCACGATGCAGAAATAATGCTCCAAACAGCCAGACACATTTTCACTTCTACAAATGTCTGAGAAAACATCCGCATCTGGTATTCTAATTTTTTTGGTTTTGTTGTTTCAAAGAATTATGAGTATTAGCTCTTGTAGTGTGCCATTTAGAAGTGATTTCAGTGACTCAAACAAAGAGTTCTTGCTTTGGATCTGGCTGGAATTTAGTCACTGTATCAGGAGCACATCTTCAGCATGTTCTGTGCAGAATAGATTTGAAATCCAAGGGCTATTTTTTCATGACAATAGAAACAGTTTATCCAAGAAATAGGATAAGCTATTCAAAGATGGCTATCAGAAAATCAGCATGTTTTTTGTAGTTTTGTGTAGCTGAATATTCAAATACCATTTTAATTTATACCAAGAAAAACCATTTTTTGTCCATTTTGAAATATCACTTAAGTTCTCATTCAAAGTGTTGCTATTCCATCTGGGTAGTCAAAATGAGACAAGTAAATCCTGAGCAAACAAATCAGACTTTTGCACCTCATTCTGTAAAGACAAATATTAAAATTGCCAACAGTAGATAAATAGAAACATTCTAAAATGCAAATTAATTGTTACCAGCAATATAAGGCCAAGACAGTAAAGTGATCTCATTAAGAAGCTTTATGGAGGCCATAGATTTAATTATCAGGGGCAGTTGTACTACTTGTTCTGACCTTCTAGCAGCATTTTTGGTTTGCACAGATGGGCCATGGTGCTGTCTCTTTCCTTCATTTATCTTTTCTGTTCCCCAGAACAGGCAAATTACTGAAATCTGTAAGTATTCTGCTCAGCAAAGCTCTCACACTTTCTTGTCATTCTTGAATTCAGCAAGCTTTCTGCTGGCAGTAGAGGTGGAGACAATTTTCAAGTCTGTGAAAATCTTATAAGTTTCATTCCTTAATAATTATTATTCTGCAATTGGCAAAGATTAAATGCAGCCTGTTCTCCCTGCTCATTTTCTGCTAGCAGCAGGAAGTGTCCTACATACTTAAACCATTTCTCATGAACATACAGGGTGGAGAACAGAGACAAAGCTTAAACCGTTGGCATTATAAATAAGGAGTTTCAACTGTTTCACCAAGAATATATAACTTTCACTCACCATGAAATAATGAAGTTTGGGTGCTGGTAAACGATATATACCGTACTTGGCCATGTTAGTTGTACAAAGAAGGGCAAGGAGTTGTGTGTCTTCACTGGACTTGTTTCTCTGAGAGGAAAAATTAAACTTCCACAGAACACACACACACACACAAAACAAAACAAACAAACAAATAAAATAACCAACCAAACAAAAAATCCAAACCAACCAAACAAACAAAAACCTCCAAAAACACACAAACTGAAAAACAAACAAACAACATCAAACACTAATAACAACCCAACTACAGAGTATTGCAAATTCCACAAAATTTCTTCCATATAATTTTTCTTTACAAAAATAAATTCACCCTGCTTGTGGGAAGAATGTCATCTGTGCTTCCAGCCAGGAGCCCCTCCTCCTATCATTCTGGTTATTCCTTTGTGTAATCACTTTTCTGTAACCTGTATTTCTGTTCTCTCACCAAGTAAATGCATTGAAAGTATGTGTTGGCATTCAATCCTTGTAATATTTACCTTGAAAGTTTTGGGCATATCAACACAGTCAGAAAACATTTTCCACTCTACTCCTTTGGCAAAAAAAAAAAAAAAAAAAAAAAAAAAAAGTGAGAGAGAAAATATCCTAAGTGTTGTGCCATCTTCAGAATTTTATTCTTGGAGCAAAGATCTTGTATCACCAACACGTATGTGAAGAATGAAAACTTCTGCATAAAGTTCATAAAGTTTGTTATTGGTCATAAAGAACAAGAACAGTAGAAAGCACAACTTTCCTCTGCAACACTGTGTAAGTGGATAAACTAATATCTGACTTGACCAGTTCTGATGTATTGAAAAAATTCTGAGTGCCTGTAAATATACTGCCATATAATGAATATATAGAATTCCTCAAATCTCAGTTTTATATTTTTTATGTTAGAGGACCTGTCCTACCTTTGCCATGACACCTTCTTTCATCTTTTCTGATCCATTTCTCTTTTAACCTGAGAAATGGACCAGAAATGATGAAGGAAGGTGTCATGGCAAAGGTAGGACCAACACCACTGGGAAGTTAGGGTGTCATTTAAGGTAATAGTTTTCCCACAGAACCCAGTTTTGAACACTAGAGTTGCTTTTAATGAACTTAACTTTTAAAAACAATTTTCTTGACATTGATATATTCTTGTACTTAGCTACCATCAAAATATTTCTGTTTTTCCCAGGACTGATATTTAATTTCTCTTTGAGACATCCTAACTGCACTTTACTTTTCCTAATGCTGGGTGCCAGCCCTATATTGCCCAAGCTTCACACAGTGTGGTTGCATTCACTGTTTTAATATCAAATTACATTCATTTATTGTCACTCCAGGTGTTTCTAATTGGTTTCCCAAACACCTGCAGTAATACAGCTGCTCTATTTGGCAGTTGCCAGTGCCTACAAACTCCTTTGTCTTCTTCTTTGACACTGTTCAACATGTTGTCTTTTGGCACTAAAGAGAAAACAGTTATAATCGGATGTAAAGTATAAAAAAACTCCAAAACATCTGCATATAAGCTATCTTCATATAAGAAATTACAAGCAAAATAACCACAACCAGAGAATAAATTTTCAAGATATTGATTGGTGATGGAGAAAACAAAGGCAAAGGTAGGGCTGACCACAGCACCCCTGTCTGAAAGCTCATCACACCTGCATTCAGGGCCGCCTGGCTTGGCTTAGGAGGTTGAGGTCTCTTCCTAAATAGTTCTGTGCATTTCCTGACTGGATAATGGCCCACTGGAGGTTGTTGCTTTATGGTGGAAAATGTAAATATTCTAAACTACTCAGGTTCCTGCATAAACAGCCAAAGAGCATCCTTTTAAAGCAATATCTTTTATGAATAGCAAGGGGTTGAGCACAGCAAGGTGCTTCTCAAACTGCCTGCAAAAGAGGACCAGTGAAATGCAGTGTGGGAGCCAATCAGAGAAAGGGCTGTGTTATTTTTACACAGATTAGGGTTAGGGTTAGGGTAACGGTTATGCAGAGCATATGGGTCTTCATTTTGGTGGCTCTGATCCCACCTTGGGAAGGCATGAAACTGAAAAGTACAGTGCTCATTTTATCTCTCACACAAGAATGTGTGTGCAGCCAACTCCAGTACTGCCTGTACCTCTGGTTTGAGGAGGTCTAGGTATTTTAAAACCAGTTCCCAAACACCTGAGTATTCTGAGTGCAGAAGTCCTCAGTTCATAGGTACACTGGGCTGTGAGCACCAGTCTAGATCCAGGCTGGAAATCAAACTGCACCTAACGGCAGTTAAATAGCACTGCTCCTGTGTTTTTATCACCACAGTCTTGATTTACTAGGCTAAATAAATCTAGTAGGTCTGTAATATGAGTTTCTGGTAGAAGGTGAATTATTATTTACATGTAGGAAGGAACAGAAAAAAAAAGAATGAGTGTGTCTCAATCTCATGTTCAGTTTTCATAGAAGATCCTGCAAAACAGCTTAAAAACAGTCACGTAGGACAGAAAAATCTTTGCTTAATAAGACAAGGCTGCACAATCCACACATGCAATCCTTGTGATATTTTTACAGAGCTGAACTTTATATGAGGGTAGGAAAGAACTTCTACAAAATATGCTGTAGCAATGTAAGTTTTCTATTTGACAACTTAATTAAGAGAAGAGTTAGTGTAGAGCATGCAGAATTCATGATGAATCACATGTATTCATACAGACTTCATTTCAGTGTTTCAATTATACACATTGCTAACTGATGAACACCACATAGAATTTTCTGGTAATAAATATGATATCTGTTGAAATTGATGATATTAGTTCAGTAATTACTGAGCCATTATTGTCAGGCATCAGGAAAAAAGAAGTGGAAGGATGTCCTAGTTATTAAAGTCTAGTGCCAGCACTGAAGAAATAAGTGTGAGGGGTATTTCCCTACAGGCGCAATACTTAGCACAAGTCCAAAAAGTGACAAAAGGTCCATATGGATCTAATTAAGAGGCAAGGGAGAGTGGAACGACTTAGCTTAACGAATGGAGAACCAGACTGAGGGTTGGGAGATTTGTGTTTGATTCTCACATCTATCACTTTCCACACAGCTTTCCTGTGTGGTTTAAGTCAAATTATTTCTTCTCTTAATGCCTCAACTCCCTATCTGAAATAAGATTAAATGCAATACACCCCTCACCCAGATTTTTTTGCGATTAACTCCTTCTCTTACAGAGTTGTCTTCCAATATTATGGGGAAGTATCAAATATGCTACCATAATATGAATAATTGCTAATCTGATTTTTCTTTTAAGTTATGGGGAGGTGGGGGGGGAGATGGGGAGGAATGCAGGAAGCAAATCCTTTCCTATGTAGGCACTTGGAATTTGACTTTGAGACCTTGGAGGTATCCTTGCAGGAGAGAAAAGGAGTCAAATTTCAGGTCAAGAATCATTTCTAAAACAGTGTTCTTAAAATACCATTTTGCAGCCAAACTTCCAGAAAAGGAAAATTTCCTCTTTCTTTCTCCAAATATGGTAAGAAGGAAGGCAATATTGTCCCTGACAGAGCTGACAGCAGAGAGTGATGGATGAGAGTTTAGCTGCAAATTCAGCCAAATCCTTCAGTTTTGTTCCCAAAGAAAGGCTACTTTCTCAGCTACAGAAAATTAAAAATTTGCAAGAGGTGAGAACACCTGCAGATGCCAGGGGTCTTATATTACAGCAGGTTGCTTTCCTTTTAGAGTAACAGCAGCTTGAAATCAAGTATAGATGTTTATTTCTCCAGTAACCTATCCAAAGTTACTTATACTATCATAAATACTTACACATGAAATAGGCTTCTGCTATAATTGCCTTTGAGTGTGTTCATAATTACCTCTACCAGGATTACTGATCAAGAGCCTCACCTCAGAGAACAGCTGGAAATGGCTTCTTGTGCAACTTTCTAAGGAACAATATCTACTTCACCTCCTCTTTGTCAGAGTCCAATAATGCACAAAGCACCTACTCCTATATCCCAAAAAAATATCTTTTAGAAATTCATGTTGCCTTGATGAGAGGTTCTTTTTTCATCAAGTAAAGCATAGGATGCTAAATATAAGGAGCAACTCTAGTTAGGCATTTTGTATATTATAACAGCAACAAAAATTACATGCTCTGACACTTTAGTGCACAAAATAATACTAAGAAAGAGATGAAGAGGAAGATAAAGAAGCCTCACTCTTTAACCTACAAGTTTATATAATTTTTTGAAATCTACAGAGAAGACATGGAAACAAAGGCCACAAAGAAGCAAGAGATTATTTCCTGAAAGGATTTAGGCAGAAAAAACAGGTAAGCATCAACACAAGATTTGAGCAAACTCCACCTGATATGGTAGACAATTGTGCTCAGCCTAGTGCTGTCATGGATGTCCAGTGCTAAAGCTGTTCTCCAGTTTAACCCACATTTGATTGTTACTAGAAATTACTCCAGTTGTTCCAACTGAATGTCTTTGTTTTTCCTTTTCCCTCTGAAAAATGCTGACTTCTCAAAATATAGGTGATCCATGGGAACAGATGATTTTAATGAAGTTCTTGTTGAAGCCAAGAAAACTGGAGCTATGCCATTTTTGAAAACCATACTTAGGAAGGTTTCTAAAATTATCCCATGTGACTTTCTACCTGTTCACCTAATACACTGCTAAAGAAACCAAGCTCTCTCAAGTCCCAGGCCATGGACTAGCCAGACCTGGAAGCACAGATACTCAAGATGTCACCTCGGGAGCTTGCCAAGGCTTGGGAAAGTTCAGGTAGAAATATTTTGAAATTATTGACAAAAAAATAGAATTTTTATTTTTGTTAAGTGGAGCTGTGGACATATTTAGGAAGACATTTTGAAAGTTTGTTTTTCACTTGATTTTTTTACTTTATTTTTAATTTTTCCACTGAGTGCCTGACAGCAGAGTATATTTCTTTGGCTTCAGTTACCATTGCAAAGCCATGTCAATTGATTAAAAAAAATTGCACCAGCCCTGGTGCCTTTCTCCTCAGACAAGCTGGCTCTGTGAAAGAACTGACCTGTGGAGATGCCTTTGTCATTTGCTGTCTGTGGACAGACCTGCATGGCTAACTGAAACTAGACTCATATAGAAATTTAAGACAGGTACAGTTCAGAAAGATAAATCCTATTCATAAACATTAAAATCCTCTGAATTTAGAACAGATTAAGCATGCTGCCTACTCTAACTGGAAGATATAATCTATTACTTATTTCTATTCAGCTGCCTAGTTTGATACTTTGTATTCAGAATATTACAAAGCAGAATTGGTAAACATGAGAGTTTGTGTCCTGAATTTAGTGTTTTTCCTAGTGT
Organism: Molothrus ater; assembly: GCF_012460135.2. NCBI lineage: Eukaryota > Metazoa > Chordata > Aves > Passeriformes > Icteridae > Molothrus > Molothrus ater. Next base: position 59,235,517 of record NC_050511.2, read on the forward strand.
CTGAAGCTATTACTCCATTTTCTTTGCTTTTCAGTGTACCAAAATGGCAGCTATTTTCAAGTTCACCACCTTTATTAAATGTCTATTTAGCACCACTTGCTACCTTCCTCTTGTGCTTATTGTCTCACCTTTATCCTGAAGCTTTTTATGACTTTCCCCTCCTATTCCTATTGTAGCAAGTTACCCGGCAGTTATCCCTTTTCCGTCTCCACTGTGAATAAGGGATGTACCTTCCCAGTTTTGGCTATTTCAACAGCAGCTTTGTGACAGAAGCTGCTCATTTTGGTGCTGGAAAGTGGCTGTCAGAGGTTTAAAATTCCTCATTGTTTTCACAGGCCCTTTCTATGACATTCATGGTACACAACCTCTAAAGTACCCATGTGGTTTCTCTCCCTTCTTCCAAATGATGTGTAGGGTGCTGTAATCTATTGGAGAAAAAAAAACCCTGGAATTCTGTTTTCATTCTGCCACTTCTTTTACAAGGAATATTCATAATAAGAAATTTTGTTTCCAGACTTAGAGGGTCTGCAGGCCTTTAGATGTCTGAAAGGATTGCATACTCAAACCTTTTTTATTTTAGATGATTGATGTTCCAGCTTCCTTAGCCTCACCAGACAGATCTGTTTCTTTGGGCACGGGAAAAGTTCTCCTTAGCTGTTCTTTAAAATGTGAAACAAGATTTTGCTCTTACAACAAAAAACACTGCATTAATCAGTTTACAGAGGTGTAAAATGTTTGTCAGAACACAATGCCAGCAAGATAATTTTGTTTAACAACAATCTTAACAGCAAGGGTCCCTGGGATGGAAATAAGTAATTAACAAAAACAGGGATGAAACTCTGAGAAGCCACCTCTTTCCTATGCATCTACAGTGCAATGAGACCTCACACAAAGCACTGTGGGAAACTGGCTTTTCTTTCTGTGATCCTGAAATCAGTATTTATGCCACAAAAGTAGACACATTCCTTAACATGAGAAATGAAGGACAGAAGAACCAAGTCTTTGCATAAATATGCCCACCTCTAACCTGGTCGTCCCCAAATTCAACAGTTTTATTGACAAGCACAATGAGATTAAATCCAAATCAGTTTTGGAAATCATGTTCTCAGAGTACAAAATTTACACTACTATCCATTTTAGATACAGTCAAACCAAACCAATGTTAATGCCTTGGTATGGAATTAATCTTGTGCCTATGCACATAGAGGAGTATCTTCATTATCCAAAGCATGAGGAAAGTTGAGAACATGTAATTTTCCCTCACCAGCTACTACATGGATGAGACAAAATTTATTAAATAAAAGCTGATCTTTTTTCCTACTAATTTGCCTTGCTTCTATCCTCAGATCATCACTGACCCCATTCCATTATCACAATCAGACTGCACACCAAAATGAACCGATTGAAACACAACTGTCAGCAGAACTGGAACAGCCCCTTAGTTTATTTTTTGCTTTCATGTGTGTGAGATGGGGAGAGATAGCAAGAAAGGGCTATTGAACTTTAAACTTTGCAATAAACTGTATTGTGGGAAAGTGCCATTTTTAGGTTTTCATGAAGGACCTACCTCTGAGAATGCCCTTTTAGCCTATGAAAAAACTAGAATCATCCCAGGAAGTCTCCAAAACATTGCAGCCCTGAGAGAATTTGTACAAAAATAAACACTAAATTATTTCAGTACTACTCCCTTGAGACAATGAGATCAAATTACTCAGAGCTACTAGCATAATCTTGACAGAGAAAAGGAAATTAGCAGCTGATGCCAGGGCTTTTTTTGTTTTGTTTGGGTTTTTTTCCTGTCTTCTTAGTGTAAAGTAATACTTGGAAGAGTCAGCAAAGGCAGGTTTAAGCTTCTGATTTGAAATAGACTCTAAGCTGAGACCAAGCCCTGGAGGACAAAAAACCAAACAAGAAGGAGTGCTTTTAAAAGTTGTAAACTGAAATTCACAAAAATATGAGAGCTTGAAAAGTATCTACTGACAGACACAATTCAAAGGCAGAAAAATTCTGGTCTCTAGAGTTCAGGGTAATTTTTTTATGCTATTTGTCAAACATTTTTCTCAGGTGAAATTAAGACATGGAAGACGCAAGGAGTGATACAGGGTCCCATACCACTGTAAAAGATCTTTCTAAGCCTCGTCAGAGAAGTCCTTCATTTCATGCCAAAGTTATTATGCTGTGTTTTCACTGGAAGGGCTTACAATCCCACACACAGCATTGGTCCTGGTAAATGATGGTAAGAAAATACATGTGATGTTCTGATTTCAGTTATCTATTGGTGATCTCTAATAATGAAGAGAAAGATGTGTAAAGCATGGAGCAGGAAGTCTGAAGCAGGGTGATCTGAAGCCATAATTCTAAAAGTTTATGTATAAAACAGGAATTAGAATGGAGGCATCTTCTTCACAGTTATGAACTGTTCCACAATACCAATCAAAGTTGAGCAAGTCTTTAATGGAAAATGTGTATCAAAATGCTTCTGAGAGGGCTTGTATTGACTCAGAGAAGAGAACAAGCTGGCATTGTCTGCAGTTCAGAGCAATGTTCCAAAGCAGAGACTTGATTAATGGTCTGACATTTGAGATCCGAGCTTTGGATTTTAACTTACTGTTGCTCCCTTGCATGGCACTAGGAAGATCTGGAAGAGAGTATAACATAATAGGAAAAAAAAAAAAAAACAAACAAGGAGAAGGTGTTATGTCTGCTGTCTTGGCTGATTCTGGATTCAACTGTCAAAAAGAGTTTCTTTAATCTGAGCTGGAAAGCCAGGATTTTTATCTGGACATGTTACAAACTTCATACTTCCCTTGCATGAAACACAGATGGGATCCCTCAGCAAGCATTGAAAAAGCATTGCAGAAGTAGACACTGCTGCAACCCTTTGGCAAAACTCCTTCCAGGCAACCCAAGAGTGAAAGTAAACAGACTTTGATCCCTTTGCTATCATACTGGCCAACAAAAGAAGATGAAGGCAAGAATCTCCAGTATGAATTAACAGAAAGCAAAGAAATTGGTTCACAACAGGGAGAAAATCAACACTTTCAGAAGGAGAAGGAAAAAAATATATGTTTTTAGCTTCACTGTCCAATCAAGTTAATAAAATCATTCAAAAATCACAATACAACTCTCCATCTAGAGTGAAAATTCAATATCTAATGGCATTAACAACATCATTAATAAGAAATGTCTGTTTAATTACTCTTGCTAAGATTAAAGGCCATTGTTCTTGTAATACAAGAAATTTATTAGCTGAAAAGTCTTTTTCATGCCAAATGAACCACAGAGTTCGTTAAAGGCACAGAGTTTATTATTTGAAGGTACCTCTGACATCCAGGCATTTGTGTTCCTTGAAAGGGGTACTACCCAGCTGAACTGAAGTTCATGTTGTGACAATGAGGAAGTGCTGTTACATTTGAGAAGATCTGACAAAGCTACAGGTCATTTGATAACAGTGACTTTCATTTAGAACTCTTTAAAATGCACAAGGACAGAATAGGGTTCTCAGAAGTAACTAAATCACTTATGACCCTTCATTTAAGTGAAGAAAAAAGTAAATTTTTCTGAAAGATGGATATATTCCCCAGAAAATTTTGGAAATACTGCCCTATAATCATCAGCTTTTCTTGTCATGTGCTGAAAGGGACTTGTACTAATACTATAAGCCCTAATGCTGTGGATTATGCAATGTGCACCTTCTGTAACCAGATCCTCGGGAAGATAAACACAACTGTTTGCCTTGTTATTCAAGGGAGGAAAATATGGCTAACGCCATAGTGCCATGATCTATGTATCAGTCTGTCTGATATCAATTTTTTACTGGTAGTAAACAATGTGTATTCCATCTTTAGAACTGAATGTGGTTGTGAATTTTGACAAACAATCCCATTTGTCTGCAGCTGCAGAAGTAATTACATCCTCCTAAAGCTTGAAACATTGCACTTCTGGAGTCCAGGGCAATCAGAAAATCTGATCTGGGGCAGATGGAAAGGTAAATGCATTTCCCACTCTAAGCTCTATGGATGGTGCTGGAAGGTTATAGAGAAAAATTATTGCAGTTCACAGCAATAGCAAAGAGGGATGTGTTTAGGAGGGTAATTCACTCTGAGATCAAAAGTAGCCTTCAGTTTATGTGCCCCTCAACTGGCTCACCTCCACATCATGCATGCTCTGAAGTCACAGCAACAAGGAAGGAGACATACTAAAACAGCAATAAGAAGTGTAGCTGTTAGATACTCAAGTGATCCATATCTCAAGTGATCCATATCTCAAAAACAATGCTGAAAAATGCTCCCTGCTCAGCCTGTTTCACTAACCAGAGGCTATACACTGATGTCTGTGAAATATCTTTCGTATTTTAAAACAATTCAATTAACTCTCCATTGAAATACATTTTTGGCTGGGTTGAGGGGTGTTAGAAAATATAAAGCAGCATTATACAGTCAAGATTTGTAGAATGCTATATTTGTCTTTGAGACAAGGACAGTCAATGACTTACCCTCTTTCCCTCATTTCCTTAGAAAATACTAACAATCATAGATAGAATTGTCTTTGATGCGATGGTAACAGGAAACCATGAAGAGTTCTTCTGCTACTTGATGCAATACCAGGATGACAAATTGAGGATAAGTATCACATTATTAGAGCAAGAGATTTATGCCAGATTTTAAGAATAATTCAGAGCCACTAGTCCTACTTCTTGGGCATATTTGCTGTTTTTCTGCTTCTGACAGAGACATCTACCAATACCAATACCCCCATTTCATGTCTACTTGGAGGCGATTCCATTTTTCCCATCATGATGACTCGGGACTTCTACTATGGTGGGATGTAGATAGTTCCCTATAAAAAAAAACAACTTGCCATGATAACACATCATTGATTAGCAGTTACAGCTCAGGGATACACCTCCCATACACCTCCCATGTGACACACTGGATGCTTTTACATACTGAAAGCAGACTGAGTTGATGTTATGAGAAAGTAGATGTCAGGGAACCTCAGTAGTAGTTTGGAAAACCACTAAGTTTGGCTCCTAAATAGAAATCTATCTGCCTCACCCTACTTACAGATGTTCAAAAGCCTTGTTTTGCCACCACTCTCCAGCAGCATTTAAAAGCACCTCCCTCACACCAGGCACTAATATATGAGTATCTGCCACGAAGTCACAAATACATGCTAAAAGAGCTTTTTATAAACTTCTCTCCCATTTCTAGGTCATGCAAGAAGGGACACTAATTCAGTGTCAAAAGTAGTAGTATTGTGGGTCAGTAATTCTGTTAACACAAATAACGATATGTATTTGTATTAGAAAATATTTTTTTCATATTTAATTTTGCAGTCAAGCAACTGGTTTGCTCTGTTTAGCTTTTCATATGGATAACAGATGGATTAAAACAACGGTAACGTTGGTAAGAAAGGAGTTGTCAGTCCAAGAAGGAAGGGGTTATATGCAAACAGAGGGCATAAACTATTTTTTTTCTTCCTTAGTTTTCAATGCTTTGCTCCACTTCCTAAGCCTTTGATAGGTAGATTTGAAATGCCATATTCATTCAGTTATACCTTATTTATGTAAGAAATTTTACATCAGAAGCAAGAATTAGACTTCCCAAAGAGCAAACAAAATCACTACAGATTAATTGTAGTGATTAACTGCTTTCTGAATTAGGTAAGGAACTCACAATAAGCCTTGAAGTGTCTGTCACTGACCAGAGCTGTCAGGTATGCTGGTGTATTTCTTAGTCACAAATGAATGAGTAGGTTGTCTAGGCTTCCAGTTTAATTTTTAGAGCTTAAACCTGACTATGATAGGTAGACATAAAATCTAACCACATTCTTGTTAACGTCATCAGTCAACTAACAGTCAGATATGTATGCAAACATAATATACAAGAGATAATGATAGAAATGAAAAAGAATTATGTGTGTATTTGATTGCCACATTCTTTTCCTTGAGAGCAGTATGATTACCATACACATCCAGCTATCATTCACTCTAGGTTAAATTAAACAACAGCACAAACACAACCAGTTTAAATTATATCACCCAGGGGTCACTTTGGCCAATCACATGCCAATTACATCACTGAAAATCAATAATTTTCTTTTTAAAGGTAAATAGTGTTTTCTAAAATTAGTTTTAGAAAAATTGGGTTTGTTTGTTTTTTCAAGAAAGTCACGTATTTGTAGAGTTCCTGGACTTCTTATGCCATTTAAAGTTACATCTGTTTTTCTCCATTTGTGTTGTCCAAGCCAGTTTAAAGGTAAAACTAATCCAGAGCAAGCCAAAGATCTGACTAAATTCTACAAGGTAAGAAACAGCCAAGCCACAGAAAATATTTAGGCATGAGGTTCCTGCCCACAGCCCGGCACGGCAATCCCCAGGAATCTACTGCAATTGCTCTACAGCTGGATCCTGGCTGCAGACCCCATGGCTGAAGCATGGCTTTCTTCCCATTCCTGTCCAGGATAGCCCCAAAACACAAGCTGTTGTTAGATTTGGGTGTCTCCCCTTTTCCCCTTCACCTCACAGTGGCTGTTTATCACCACCCAGCAGACATAGGCAGGAGGATGGACAAACTTCTGATGTTTGAGGACCTGCAAACAGTTGCTCTTCCTTCTTTGCAAAAATAACCCAGGTCTCCATAAGTGTTTCTCCTTGCAAAGTTAAACACCTGACCAGGCAGCATGATTTTGTCTGCTTATTAGTTTGTTATTAAGTGAAAGAGTGAGATGTGTATTTCCACATTGTAAAAGCTGGGTTGGCAGGAGGGGATTATGTGGATATAAAGTGTCTAACCATAACTCTGACTAATTTCTTTATTATATTTTTTGTCTGTCTTTGCCCTTTGTGATTTCACTGTCCCCAGGACAACTCAAATACTAAAAGTGAATCTGAGCTTGCTAAGCAAAAATCTGGCCCCAAAAGAGTTTTGGAGCTGATTTCATGAGCACAAAGCAAGTATAGATATTTATCCCTTACAAAATACTTAATAACTATATATCTATATATCTACATATCTATATATCTATATATCTATATATCTATCTATATATATATATTAATGAAACCATGAAACCTCTGTGTTTTTTGCAGAGAAGGGACATGGAAATCACTGTGTTGTCATAGCTGCAGAGCAGTATTCACTGGAAAATATTACTTTACCCCATGATAAGAATCCCTGGGCAATTGAACATTCACCATGAAAAATGGCAATGTAACTGAAAGAAAGATTCTTACTTCTGTCTCTCCTTTCTAGAGCTGTAACATTTGAACATATATTCTTCCTACACCTTTCTTCAAAAAGCAGATCACATGCAGGAAAAGATGAGAAAAACAATGAAAACTTTTACGAGGAAAAAGTGCACACTGAAGTAGTGGGAAGAATCAATTTATTGAATGATTGTGCTTATGGTTCCCAGTTTCAGCCACCCACTCAAGTTACTTGTGTATGTCTATGTATACAGATGTGAGTATATCTCTAGGCATACACAAAGATTATGTGCGTTGTATTCTGCTTTCCCCATGGAAGATTTTAACATCCCACCAAGATGCCCTTTTGGCATTCCACTTCTGTTTTTTTCTCTAATACCTCCCCCATTCTCCTGACAACATAGTTTGCCTGTCTTTCCACAGCTGTTACAAAGCTGAAAGGCTCATAATATTAGCTGATACAGCCAGACAGGGTCATGACCCCTGGTGCTCTCACTCATGGAAACCCCACGTGCTGCTCACGATCTTTCCTGTCCTTCCTGTGTGTCTGCTCTCATGTCACTCTTGGGTAGGCTATTCCCATCCTCTTCCCTTTGCTTTCTCAGTGATTCATCAGCTGTTTCTGTTTCCTCTGTCACTGTTGCCCAAAAGAAAAAAAAAATAGCATTTCTTACTGCAGCGGGCTTATTCAGATGGGTTCTGCAGGGACATGCACCACAGAGGAGAAACCTCTGTGCTCCACAAGACTGAAAGTAAAAGTGGGAAAGACTTTACTCATTTTGAAATTTTATGTCTGGGAGAGATGCACCTCTGAAAAAATTTCCCTAAAGTGACCACACACTTGATGTATCCTTAAGTTTGGTGAGGCTGTTCCCCTTTCCTGAGTACCTATGCCTCCCCTTCAGGAACCCTTTCTCTTCTCACCTTTCCCAAATGTCTTAGCAGGGCTCTTGTGCTTCCAAAATGCCTGCTTCCAAAAATGAACTGCCAGAAACTACAATTATTTGTATTAACACTTCAGCAGATTTTCTGTCTCACATTTTCTACCTATCCAAAAGGAAGATTACAGGGCTAGAACTGATAATATTTTTTTTTACTTTTTTATTTTTATGATAAATTGCCAATCGGGATTATAGAAAAAATAACAATTGCAAAATCCAACCACTCACATATGTCTTTTATCACATTTTCACTGACTTACTCACCTGGCACATGCAGAGTTTTACCTTGTACTAGTAGCCTGGGTCTCTATCAATTTCATGCAATTTACAAAGGAAAATCATGTTATTTGATTCTTGTTTGTAATTTAAGCTAATTGCAAACTAGTTGTTCTTAAGGAGGAACATTTTCCATTTGAGAAAGTAAGAATCAATGGATTTTGCCTTAAAATGTCAGATCCTTGCTTTGTTAAGACAGATGTGTCCTATTAACTAGGAAAAAAAACAATTGCAAATCTGAAGGCCATGCAGTCTAAACATATTTTTTCAAGCTATTTGGGGAAATGCCTGGTGAAATAGAGATGAAGGAAAACCAGTTCAAATTTTAGGTGCATTTTAAAAATGTGTCCCTTTAAACATATAAGTTTTTTCCATGTTACAAATGGCTAGCTTACATTTTAATCTTCTTTAAACTAGTTGTTCTTAACCTTTTTAAAGATTGGTTAAAATAATATCAATAGTTTCAAGTTAAGCCTAAGTTTATATGAAACACCTTCTGTGCTGGTTGCATTCCAGGCTGGTGGTTTGTTGTTTTGGATTTGTTTTTTAATTAACAAGGTTCTAGCAGTCATTTTTGACTGCTGTAGCAGTGTAGCATCTCTGCTACACTGAGTTTATTTGTGTCATTCAAATCTTTGCTTTTTAAATATCCTCTTATAAATTTATTATTGCAATGCATTCATATCTTTAAGCTTAATCTCAAACTTCAATAACATGAATAAATAAATAGAAAGGAACCCAGATAAAAATTAAATTACTGTTTTATAATTTCCACATAAACTATTAGGGATACTGACAGGATAGTATTTTAACTTTGCCCTCTTTTGAGTTGCTTTCTCCACCTCACTTCACTCTTCCATCTTCAGCTTTTTGCCAAAGCTTCTGATTAAGCACAGGAACAGGATACCTACACAACATGCCCTGAACATCTTTAAAAAGCAGGAGAACTAGTGACACCAGTTAAGAATCACTGTGCCTCAACCCAGAAGAAAGGATCTTTTCTTTCATTAACTAAGTACCAAGTGATCCCCACAGAAAAACACTCTTACTATCAAAATAATTTTGAAAAACGGTATCTTGTAACACTAGCTCTCCACCTGTCCATGATTTAGTTATATTATGTGACCAATTGCTTTTTCATGCTCATGCAAAATCTATTTGCAGGCCTCTCCACCAAGCCTCCCTAAAACAAATAGTTCAGAAGTACTTTCACCCCATAACTAAGAATCTGAATTTTGTTGGATTTTTTTAACTTGCAGGTATGACTGTTTTCTCTTTCCCTCAGTTAAGAGAGAAGAAAACTAGTCTTTTTTCAGATTTCTTATTTATTGAATATCCAGGTAACAAACTGCTTAAAATCAAGCAAACAAAACTTGATAATTGGCCCCCATCCTCACCTGAGCTGCAAAAGGATGTAACCAGGGCAACATGCAGTTTAAAGAGGACCATTTAATGTACCTTTCAGGATTTAAGCTTATCAAAGTCTATCCATCCCTAAGTAGAATTATCACTCTAGAAGCAGTTTGGTCTTTATTTAAATGATGGTTAAATCTGATGGCAGAAATAGTCTTGACAACATATTCTGGGGTGGAGGGAAGAAGTATTGAAGGTGATATGGATGTACACACAAAAAGTAAAACAAAACAAAAAAACCCCAAAGTTCCTCTCCAACAAGGAATTAACAGGAACAGACATTGCAAAGCAAAAGATGGTAATTAAGGAAGAGTTAAGCCCAGCAGGTTATCAAAAAGCTTACCTGCAAGTGAGTCTTCTCTTAAGAAGCCTGGAACAGCCCTAAGGTCTGGTGTTACTTTCCTTCCTGAAAGTAATTCTTATTGTAAATTTATGCATTTATATCAATAAAGAAATATATCTTTGGAAAGAAATTTAAGGCAAGAGACCACAAAACAACAGTTGTTTGACACTGGCCAAAGACCAGACAACCACAAAAGCTATTCACTCACCCTTTCTTGCTCTCATCTGGCCAGAGGAGAGGGAAAAAAATTAATGAAGGGTTCATGAGTTGAGGTGACAATTGGGAGAAAACCCTCTAAGGGGGCAAAACAGGTTCAAATGTAATGGTATAAAGTAAATTTATTATTAACAGCAGAGGATGACAATGAGAAGTAAAAAGAGCCTTTAAAACATCTTTTTCCCCTAGCCCCTCCCTTCTTCCCATCGATAGTACAGGTACACACAGCGTGGGGGTTTTGGTCAGTTCGTCACTCGAGATCTTCTGTTTGCTCAGGGAGATGAGTCCTTCCTCTGCTATGCTGTGGGTCCTTCCCATAGAAGACAGTTCCACATGAATTTCTCCAGCATGGCTCTAATTTCACGAGGAGCAGTCCTGCCAAAACTGATATAAAGTGAGTCTTTGCCATGGGCAAACAGTCTTCCCAAAACTGCTGCTTTGTGGGTCACTCAACCACGGCGTGCACTCCTCTAAAGATAGGCTGCTTTATTTTGGAAGCAGAGTCTCTCTCTCTCTCTCTCTCTCTCTCACTCTATCTCTGGAAGCAGGGCTCTCTCTCTCTCTCCTTGGTTCTCCCACTAGATTACAGCTTTCTACAGCATCCACTCACTCTGGCATGAGCACTTTTCACATGGGCTGCAAATAGATCTCTGCATCCCCTGTGGACTTCATGGGCTGCAGAGGGACAGTTGCTTCACCAGAGTCCTCACCACAGCTTGCAGAGGAGTCTTGGCTTCAACTCTTGCAGCACTTCTTCCCCCTCCTTCTCCACTGACCTTGGTGCCACTGTGTTGTTCTCCCTAACGCATCCTCTCTTCTTCCTCTTCTCGTATTAGAAGAAAAACTGCTGCGTGTAGGTATCACTGCCAACAAGTTCTACCAATTCAAAGATTCTTGGAGGATCCTGTGGCACCAAGTTGATCTCATTAGGATCTGTGTTGGGGAATCAATTGCCATATTTCCACCGCCAGCCGGGCGGCCCCAACACCATTGTGAGGGCAGTGGTGGCTGCTGTGGCACTGGCACTATGTAATGCCTCTCTTCAAGCTGGGTGCTGGGAAGGGGAAGCTGCCGCTGCCCCTGCCCTTCTGCCCATGGCACAGCTGGCTAGGGGTGGCCAGGCAGGCAAGACTCACTGCGGCCTGAGATGGCAGCAGCCACAGTGGCAGTACCACGGGCTGTGCTGGGATGGCCCTAGCAATGGCACCTCTCCACCCCTAGGAAAAACTGTGCCTGCATGGTGTTGATTTTCTTCTTAAATAGGTCATCACAGAGACATTACCTCTCTAACTGGGCCAGCAGCATGTCCATCTTCAGAGCCATCAGAGATTGGCACTGTTGGACTCAGAGGAAGCTCCTAGCAGCTTCTCACAGAAGCAACTTCTGTGGCCTTCCACCACTGCCAAAAAAACAGGCTGTCACAAATCTACACACCCACATTGGTAACATGGTAACTTCTTTTTTTTATTATGGGGACTCAGGATCTAATGAAACTTAGTCAATTTAATACTTTTTCCCCTTACATAATGTTTTGTAGGTTTTTCCTATCTGTGTAATCCAGCCTGCCTTATGTATTTACAGCTAATAACTCTGTAACATTACTGTTTTCATATAGCCCTGCATATAATTTTGCTTTCTCCTTGCATTTCACTAATTAAATTTTTGTTTTGTAATGTAATTAAGAGTTGGTCTTGAAATCCGTTCTGCTAATGTTGGGGTTTTTTTTTTCCTTTTGAAACAGAAACTACAAACAACAGATTTTAGCTGTCTCTTTGCATAAGATAAGTTGCATTGTTTAACCAGAGCCTGATTAATCAAATTAACTGACATGAGAATAAGTAGTTGCTCTGAAGAGAAGAGGTAATGCACAAGACAATGCTCAGAAATTTCTTGACATGGAAATCTAAGGGAGGCATATGTATTCAGATTTTGAAATCATTAGATTTGAATCAGAATAAAAATAGTCTATGTCAGAATGAAATATATTCCTGCATCCTCATATTCTATCAGCCCCTGCAGCACAGGAACAGGGAAACATTAATGGAGGCAGCTTTATTATTGACTAGAGTATGTGTCATGGAAAACTACATTCCAGAGTGTATATTGCCATAAAACGTAATGTACACAGGAACACTTTCTTCTAAATGCTCAGTAATCAACTAGTGCTTTTCACTCATAGTACACACTATGCTTCCTCTAGTTAGCACATTCCATGCAACGTCTCCTTTTCTTTCTATTTTTTTTCTTTCTCTTCTTTTTTGCAACATATACTACTGTAGGTGTCCTGTGCATCTTTCTGAAAAACAGCAGTTTAAAATAAAAAATAAATCAATGGAAAGACAATTACAACATTTAAAGGTGACCTACAGTCAAGTCTGAGTTTTACATGGCTAAGATCAGATTTTAGGCCTGCAGGAAGAGGTATGCTTGTTATCAGTTCTCTAACTTCAAGGAGCAACAAAAATAGACCATCCAGTTAGATTATAATTACTGTGCTCCTACCAGTCTTACTGCCATCACTATTGCTGCTACTGATACTACTGTTACTAATCTTTTTTTCAAAGAATAAGCAGGATTTTATTAATCAGCAAATAAATATTTCTTGCTATTTAATTTTATCCTCAGAGAATTTTGCATCTTGTACACTTTGATAGAAATATAAGCTCATTAACAGAATATTTTTTAGCTAGACCATTATGGCTTAATTTTGAATCAAAGCTCATTAAAACAATTATAATCAAATGTTTCATTTTCTTTTTCCCTTGTGACGAACAGCTGAAAAGGTTATGTTTGTTTTTCTTTATCTGAATCTCTAGGGCTATATAAGCAGACTATATGGACCTGGTTTTGCTTTTTTATTTTTCCATTTAAGGGTTTGCTCAGCAGAGTATGCATGGATGCTGCTACTGGGATCCAAGAACAGTTGTAGCATGAGTTGCCACCCAAGCCACGCTCAAATCAGAGATAGTTTTCAGGCTGTGTGCTTAACTATGCTGCTTCACTAACAAAGGTCCAAACAGGGGCCATGTCTTGGTGCAGCATCATTGGAAAGTAAACACATCTGGGATAGGTTTGCTTTTTCTTGCCTTGCAGGAACCTACACACTGTAAGCAGGAAGAAAGGGTAAGATGGTACAGGTGAGAAGAACTGCCTCAGTCCTATCTTAGATTAAGTAGTTCATCATTCAAGACAAGAACGACCAATTAAGAGAAAATGTATGCTCAAAACCCAGTAAATCAATGTAACAATAAATTTAGAAGTAATAAACCTTCCTCTCACAAAGCATTACCTTCATATGGAAAATGGTATTTTTTTTTCCTCTGAAATAGCTAACAATTATACATCATCTGCAAACCAGAAGATCAGCACTTGGCTATAGTCCAGAACCACTTACTTCACATTAAACATTAATTTTTTTTCAGTAATGAGATTAAAACCAGGAAGTTGAAGAGGAGATACTAGCCTGAAAGCTCCAAGTTTTTTCAGATTTTCCTGTTTCTGTTGAAAACAACAATTCTTACTATCCTAATATCGTATAATTTCTGTACCAGCTCAGTGTAACTACATTTTCCATGCAACAAAAAACACATAATACAAAGCAGATTATGTGCAAAGTTCTAAAAGGACAAAAAATAAGTAACACAATTACAAAATGATTAAAAAAAAAAAAAAAAACTTTATTGCACAGTTTTTCTACTGCTAATTGTCCTAGAATTCTTTGTCTAATTTTAAGGGGAGAGGTAATACAATATATATGGCCATATCTTAAAGTAAATAATACTTGAGCACTTTCTAGAGGCAAGCTTCTTTATAAAGATGTCTTTCTGGCAAATATATTACCCAGTGGTTAGGATGTTCTTTTGGACTTACAGCTTAAAGCCATCAGTTTCTGGAGTGAAAGGAGAGAGCCTGTTATCCATCTCTTCTACCTCAGGACAAGACAAGGAGGCAACAATCTCAAGGTTTTTTCAACACCATGAAGGCCTGAGTTGTTCAGTCTGCTCTCTCAGACCTATTAATTATCCTTTTCTTTTTTCCAATTTATGGATAATATCCTAGGTTGTGAGGTTTTTCATGACATCGCAGCAATAAATACAAATAGCTTTCACAAAATCTTCTGGACTAGTATACTAGAGAATCATTTAATCTAAGTATAGATATGCATATCCACAATTCTCTATTTTCATTTAACTTTTAAATGCTGTCTAACCACATTGCTAGCTCAAGCAGGAAGAACACCATCATTTTTATTTTTTTCCTTATGTCTTTTCCTTCTTTTTCTTAATTTTTTTTTCTTTTTTTCTGTCCATTCTTTTTTTTTTCTTTTTTTTCCTTCCTCCTTTCTCCTCCAGGCTCTACCAAGACCAAAAAATTTCCAAACCACAGATAAAGAATTGATTTGGACATGAATGTGCAAGGAAATCTCCTTGCACAGTAATGGACATGAGAGCTCTCTTCTTTCCGGGGTGCAACAGACCTGTCTGTTTTTCTATAGAAAGATTTTCCATTGATTACAGGTGTGAGCCAGGTGGGCAAGCAACAGTATTTTAAAGCACGGCACATAAGAATAAGACAATGTGTCATGTCTAGAGTCCTGCTAATTCTTTACAATAAACCAGAAAAACAGTAAAATTAATGGGGGGGTTAGTTGTAGTTACAGTTCATTTCTAAGACTGTTTCCAAATGCAGACCTCTAAACCAATGAACATTAGATTTATTTCAGTTTTATACCAGTTTAACTTTCAGGGTAGAACTGTCAACTCCCTAGTTGACATCAATCATCCCTAGTCAGTGGTCAGGGGTGAGGTAGAGAGGAATGGGAGAGCAAAATACAGAAGGAAGCAAAGCAAGAAATATCTTGCAGTTTCCAGATTTTACTTTGACCCTTCCTAATTAAATAGTTTTTTTCCCAAGAGACAAGATATGGACATTGCATTGTGTGATGGAGTATGTGAAATTTTTTTTTTAACTCTGTTATTTAGGAAGGCCAAGCATGACCCTTGTGTCAAATCTGTTCTGCATCTGGGGTATTTTGCAGCAGTCCAAAGAAGAGCTGCTTCTCTCAGGACAGTGCTACTCTGTCCATACTTCTCCAGCTCCCACACCATGGCTGTAGTCTTTGCACCCTACTCACCAGTGGCCAAGTGTATTCAAGACTCTCTTGCCTGCATAAAGCTAATATTTTCCCCATCACAATGATATTTTCCTGGAGATCCAATTTTTCATTGAGCAAGAGTATTTATTTTAAAATTTTTGTTGTTGTGGTTGGTTTTGTTGTTGTTGTTAACTATTTCTTTTAAGGACAGCAGCAGACTAAAAGACAGTGACCTACTCATGAATGATGAGATCATTTAAATGAAGGCAGTATGGCCAAACCTAGACATTCCAAAGTTATAAATCAGGCCTCATAAATCATGACATAGCTTCAAAATAATGATTAAAAAAATTGAGTTCTTGTTTTTCTCCTCTATCTTCTGGCTTTTTCATCTTTTAAGGTACACGTTAGGTCAAAAAATTTCAAATTCTCATCTAACACGAGTAGTATGTACTTTTTGTTTATAAGCAAAACTGATGTTAAAATACTAAATGATATGCAGAACTTTCGTTTTCAAGAAAAACATCAAATATGACCTCTCTTGTGTTAATATCACAAGAGCTAGAAACAAAAGTATAGTGTATATACATTGCAATAGTCTTTCCTAACACTTTTATAAGACAAACATTTTATGTCCTAGCTGTGCTTTAATTAAAACCAGTTACTTTCTTTTGTTTGTAAAAGCTTAAACATTTCAGCACTTAAAAAGAAAGGAAAAAAATGGAAGAAGCTATCTGGATGGGCTTCTAATAGCGGCTGTAAATCCAGTCATAATCAAGATTTATTTGTATATGTAATTTCAGTGGGAAAATACAGCCTCCAAAATGTGCATTCAATTAAGTGTCATACCAAACCTTTCTAATCTTTATTTAGACCTGGCTAGTGTCTATGTACTTTGTAAGTCAAACATAACAATATCATAATAATAAATAAATTCTATTTATCATGAAAAGGTATGGATTTCATGATAAATTCAACTTATCAAGAAAAGCTGAGTCCAGTGTCAATAATTAGGCATCTGCATTTCTGTTGGTACTTGTAAATGCCTAAAGACAAAAGCAACTTTATTATTACAGATGAAATCACTGTAAAATATTAATTTCTGAACCCTTTTTATACTTCAAAAGTTGGGCACCATTTTTTGCCTCTTATCTGAATTCCTGAATAATGCATTAGAAGATCAAAATTTCAGAAGAATTTGTTTGAGATTTCTTCTTTTGCTTCACTTCAGTTCTCAATGAGCAATGCATCATCCAAACACATTATAGAAATTAGAGTCTGCATTCCATTATGCACTCAGACATTCATAGCAGAATGATAAACCTGTCTGTACCTCAGGGAGTTGGCTTTATAAATCAAGGCTTCCTTTAAAAAGATTACATTCTTATTTGAAATTATTTGGTTTCTGAATGTTCTTTCCATATCACATTATAGTACATATCAGAAAAAGAAAGGAGAATGGAATTAAAGTGGAGGAAAAGTGAGGTTTTATTAGAGGCAAAATGTGTTACTACTTTATTTTGATTTTCTGAAAGAAAACTGAGATTCTGAAGGTTTAGGTTTGAATGCTTCACCATTATGGAACTTATTAAAAAAAACCCAAAAACCCCCGAACAAACAAACAAACAAACAAAAAAAACCCACAAAAACCAACCAACCAACCAAACAAAAAAAAAAAAAAGAAAAAAAGGAAAAACCTCTCATCTCTTAATCTATTTTTGAAACTTATCTGCTTCTACAGTACTAGAAAAAATCTGATGTCTTTCGTGGATTTATCATCACTGAATTCCTCTGAGGGAGGAAAATGCTGTTATCACTATTTTAGATATCAAACGTTAGAGCACAACTCCTCAGATCTCGCAGGTGAGCTCTGACACAGCCAGGGATTGAGCCACTGTCTCCCAACCCAAAGGTCACACAGAACATGGAGAAATTAGAAATGCAGTCACAGAATTACAGAATGTTCTGAGTTAGAAGGAATCCACAAAGATGACTGAGTTAATCTTTGAGTGAATGGTCCACAGGAAAGCATCCCTTTTCAGCAAGCAGGACACAGTGGGTCAGGACGCACTCTCATTAGCAATAGGAGGGGATTTGGATGGGACATTTTGTGGTGTGAATGTCCTCAAGGCACCACAGCACAGTGCTCTAAGTGCCATGTCATCTGTCCTACGGTAAGATGCTTCTGTTGAGCTCAAATTTCACTGCCTTAGTAAATGCAGTGAGAAATTAGTCTGCTAATGTGTGAGGAACGGAAATTTGACTTCCACAGAGGGCATTCACTTATGACCGTCCCCATGTCTTCTACGACACATCAAATATCCCCCTCATGCCTCAATGGAACCTTTCTGAGATGTCTGTATTGCAAATTATGGTCAATATAACAACGATGGTCACACAAAACCAGGTGAATAGATATGAAACCAGGTCTTGCTTTTCTTGAAAAAGAAAGTTTTTCTCTCTGGTGTCAAGTGAGCATAACATCCTCTAAAATATTTGGTATACCTTAAATTAAGAAACCTGTATACATGGCAGGGCTCATTAGGATGAGACTTTGAATAAGAAATATTAAAACTGAAAGGAATTAAGGAATATAAGAAATTGGATGGAGAATGTGAAATTATCTATGGTTTTCTGCTTTCGTGTTGCAGAAAACAATTTCATGTCATTTATGTCTGTAAATTCAATAACTGCTCCTCAGCAGACATGCCTTTCTCTTGGCAATCTGCCACAAAACACTTTGTTAATTGTACCCTCTGTATATTCAATAGCTGGAAGGAAACTTCAGGATGGAGATGAATGAAAGCAGTAAATTAGGAGGTAGGTGAATCTCAAAAGTCACCTCCCATAGTTGTTAACACTGGAATGTACACGTGAACTACAAATTTTCTTAATTTTGTTATTTAAAATTCTGCAACAGAATTTCAGACCTCAGAATAAAAAACCACTAAGGTAAACTGATGAAATCTTGTTCTTGTAGGTCAAATTACTTAGTCCAGTAAATGGCCTGAGATCCTATTAATACAGTGAAGTCAGATGTTTTGGGTTCGTTAAGTTATACCCCACAGTGATTTCAGTATCTATATGTTACCTTCTTTAAAGTCGCAATGACTTATCATCTATGTATTAACTGTATTTTATTAACTGAATGAAACAGAGCTCTCTAGGGCTGAAACGCCTCCTGAGAGCTACAGTTTACATCCACCTTGAAGTAATTGAAAGGCTTCATGGCTCTGCAAACCACCAAAGGACACCACTATATGTGTTCATATAACACTAGAAGCTCACCTGAAAAAATAAATTTTTTCACGTGTATAAATAAAACCATCCTTCCTAATTTTTTTCTTTTTTTCCCAAGAAATAAAGTCTTGTTCCATATTTTTGCTATTAAAAGATTTTGCATCTCTGTTTTTCTATCTGGAATCAAAGGTTTCATGCGCCACCCTTAATCTTCTTAAAACTTGAAACACTTTTTTATTGAATGACACATCGATATTCCATGTTAAGTGTAAGCTATTTGCCACTCTATCATTAAAAACCTACTCAAAACCAAAGTCTGATAAGTTAATTTGAGCAAGAAAATTTATCCTACATTGTTCACTTAATTTTAGAATCAGGAAGCTGTGGAAATAAAATCTGCCAGAGGAATCAGATTTGACAATCAGTAGTCCTTACTCTTTCCTAGTTTGTTGAATTAGAGATGTAGCACAATATACATAAGGACCCACGATCATGTAGAGTATTGATTCTCTTCTGTGCTTGTTTCTTATTTTATTTTTATACTGTGAAATACTCCCAAGAGATACACACAAACTCTGAGGTGGCCAGACAGAGATGCTGTACCAGCACTACAGAACAAAGTAATTCAGTGTATGCAATCTTAAAACCATAACCATTAATCTTTTGATGCAGTGCAACTCTGAGTGTAGACTTATAAAGCATATAATAAAACACAGATGTGCAACAACGATTGGAGTCAAGTCCTGTCTTTTCTCAGCCATTTGACTTACAACAGCAGAGTAAGAGCATGGGAATGAGCTCAGGGAAAAGTCTAAGGGTGCAAATAATCAAATCTAAGACATTTGTTCTCTAAGACATTAAATCCCTTTAAGGGCTAATTTTTAGTTTTGCAGGTTGACTATAAAACCACCTATTCTACAGTGATGCTCTACTTTGGTTTATTGACATTTTCCACTGTCAAGCTGTCAGTTTTACTGTTTAAAATCTTTAAAAATTTAATCGTCTGAGTGAAACTCTTCTAAACCTTATGTTGGAATTCGGGAATATTTCAGAATATTTCAGAATATTTCATTAGCCATATCTGAGATTGGGTTAATGAAAAAATGGTTGAATTTGTCAGCTTCTAGGGAATGTAATTGAAATTTGACAAAGGTTGGCATTTGAATCACTTGTATGACTTTGACTGTTTCTGGGAAACTGTACCCAAATTTATATAAAATCAAAAGCCTATTTTACAGCTCAAGGGACCAGAAAGAAAACATAAAGAAATTCTGTGAAAGCTCTTTGTACTGCTATGTAAAACCAAAGGCACTAAAACAACAGGAAACAGCATATCTGCCTGGGCATCTTCTTTTTAATATGTGTTTATGTGGGATTATTAGTTACAGCTTTTTATACCACTTCTTTTTCATGAAGTGGTGATGAGATCCACACAAGAAAATGTTAATAAATAAATTACAGTGGTTTAGAACAAAGCTTTAAACAAAGCAAAGGCTGATAGGAAAGAAAGCAAAATATCAGATAACTCATAATTAATCAGTAACGATTGCAGTAACTGAATGAGATAGTCATCTTTGAAAAAACTGGGATGTGATCATAAAATTTAAAAGTAAATAATAAAGCTCGGGCACCTTTTTATGTTATGTTTATGTTATTTTCTCATCTTCAGGTGCCTAACTTTGTGATCTTATTAATGTAATCTTGGTGACAATTGCATTTTACTCATGGTGAGAGATGATAAGAAAAGCTGGATTTCTGGGAAAATATTGAATTTTATCACACAAAGTTCAGATAGCCATGCCTACAATCTGTTCCTCTGATGCTCCTCAACAGGGTATGCATAAAATACGTGCATGTGTATGCATGTTTATGTGTATGCATGTCTCATAGATAGATAATATAAGAAAGACATCGTTCATGAGTGAGAGAAAAATCCCATTTAACTATAACAGTCCCAGATGTTTGGTTTTCTCAGTACAGTGTATATGCAGAGAGTAGCTTCCCCTTAAATAGCTTGCAAACTTTCTAGATTGTTCACTGTACTCATCAATCCGGAGCCACCAGAAAACAGCCAGACCAATAATATATATATATAACCAGGCCTTGGATGTTTGTATATTTTTAGCAAACATAGTTATTTTGTACCCAACTGTGCCCCTATGCTATTTTTCATATTTGTTTTGTTGTTTAAAGCACAGGAATAAACTGTATATTGCAAAGAAAGGAAATGAGGAGGCAAAACTTCAATAAAAAACCTCTCTGGCACATCTCCAAAACACAAAATACAATTGTAGAGATATTCTTGAATATTACATTATATACCTTGTGCAGGACAAGAATATCTGCGCTGTTTGTCTTATGTTACTCATAGTGAAATTCTCTTAGTATTGACTTCCACAGTCTCATTATCTTTTGTACCATCAGCTACATGAGCCTCAAAAAAACAATTTTAACTTTCAATATGGCTAATGTAATAATTTAATGTTAAAAGGACTTTTGTATCCTGTCTGAATGTGAATATGTTTTTCTTCTAGTCTCCTCTCCTTGACAATAATTAAAACTGTGTAACAGACTGTTGAGAACTTTTTCTCAGTGAAAGAATATTACTGATCTCCCCATTTATTCTGTGGGATCTTAAATCACAGGAAAGTATCTCATAAAAGGAAAATAAATATAGAATTGGAAGGTGATTGAGAGGTGTAAAGGTAATATCAGTGAGAACTTTTAGTTTGAGCACAAATGGCAAGACTGAGAAAGTTGCTCTATGTGCCCAAAACTTGTGAGGCCTGTCCAGGCTGTTGTGTTCATAGTAGGGTGAAGTTATATGGGTTATATGGGTTCAAGAGTTCAATAGGGATCAACTGCAAACACAATAGACTGCAAAATAGCTGGTTGTTGAAGGAAAGCATGCCAGGGAAAGATATAAGAAACAGTTATGCATGGGAAGAGGTCACTTTTACATAGTGACCCACAAAGATAAACTCAGATTTATGAGCAAGGAATTTCCATAGTGCTTGCTTCTACTGCATGCCGAAAAGATTTTTAGACCAAGAAATAACTTCTTTCTCTTTCTTAATTCATGTGGATGTTTTTGTTGGTTGAGTTGCGTTGGGTTTCCTTGTGGTAGAAACTACATCTAAAGTCTTGAAATCTTACCACTTGAACCAAAATCACCAACATTACTATGTTTGAGTTCTGAAATCATCATAAGAGATTTATAACATAAATCTGTAATGCTCAAATACAATCTCTTGTATTCTCTGAATCTTATAATTTATGCAAATAGAACCAGCCAAAGTAAGTAAATCCTTATGCAGCAAAAGATGTAATTACTTTTCTGTGTGTTCCACTTGAAGAAAGGCTTCTTGATATGGACAGGAAAAGTACTTTTACTTCCTATTCAACTTCATTAGGCTGTAAAAAAAGCATGTGGGCATGTGCTGATGTACTCCTGTAGAAAATCCAAATGCCATGCATATTCTAGATTATTGCATGCAGATAGTGGCAAAGTGTATGTAGATCTAGATTTTTTACTAAATGAAGTCTCAGAAGAAAAACATGGGTTAAAGATACATATTAAGCTCCTGTTGACAGCGAAAGTATCTGAAGGCATTCACATGCAAAGGTAAGGTCTGGACCACAGTCACATCATAGGAGAAGTTCTGACACTGAAAATGGGTTTATTTAAGTTCACAAAAACACTGAGCAATATATCAAAATGCAGTGCAAGCACACAGGGAGGGAAATGCATAAGATAGGCTGTGGAGTGAGCACTAGGGAAGAAAGATGCAAAGTGATGTGCTAGAAGAGCAAACATCTGGCACACGTGGAACCAAAGGTTTTCTGGATAAAGCAAAAAAAATGTGCCTCAAAAACTGGAGGATCAAAAGGCATTTGAAATTTAAATGAGAGCTCAGTAGCTGATATACTAAAAAGTAAAGGAAATTTTAAAGGTACATTCTCTGTGTGTCAAAATAAGCAGCAATGGAGCTGAGTTGTCTGGTGTTTAATTTATCTGCATAGAGAAGGAAAACAAATGGAAATTTTGTTGAGATCATGCTGTTTCTAGACACTTCCATTTAAAATATAGAATCAGAGGGGCTTTTATTTCTTTAGGTATCTATCACTTTCCAAAACAGATATTGAACTAGAGAAAGGAAAAAAAAAAGACGACAAACTAGTATTTACTTCAAATTCCAGCAATAGAAATTGTTTGACTTGAAATGTGGAAAATTATTTAGAGAATGATTTTGTAGGTATGTAAGTCATAAAGACTGATAGGTATATTTGTATATTAATAGACAGACATCTATAAATTTACAGTGACAGCAGAGGAGAATTTTAGATTTAAACAATACAAGTAAAAATACAGGGCTTTTCTGAAATACCAATGTTAGTAGTGCAGAGTCTTTTATCTCCTGTAGATGAATCCTGTGCAGGACAATTCTGAAGTACTCATTATTGCTGTGAGAGTTCATGCACAAATTAATCTTTTTCATTTCTTTTTCCTAAATCTCCTCTCCAAGGAATCAGTGTCCACATTCAAAAACAAATTTTCTGCAGCAAAACTGCTGCTCTCAGGGGTCTACCTGAGAAATCTGCCCTTCTCTTTGGACCAAGAAATTCCAGAGCTACTGTTAAAGGACCTGCAGCCCATCCCACAGGGCTGGCCCATCCATATATTACAACCTGCCTTGAAGGTGAGGTTATAGAAGTTCTTTGTAGTAGATACCTTGGGGTAAGTTAGAGTGAAACAACACTGAATGACCAGTGTTTACATATACATATATGTAAGGTTTATTTTAGCACAATTTGCTTGCGATGGAAGGGTGGTAAGTAACCATTTTGGCTATTTTTATTATCTATAGAAATATAGCAGTATAAAAGTAAGAAAATTAAGAAAATATATTAGGAAAAGAAAGAAAAAGAAAGAAAAGATATGAGAAGAGTAGATAGAGGACAGGAAATATATCACCACCTGTGGATTCAGTGACAAGATTTATTTGTTGCAATTTCAGTGTCCATTTGTAGAGGTGATGGCCACAGTCTTTATCTGTCAAGGGCTGCAAAAAGCCTATGAAACACAAAGATCAATTGTTAATGTACATTTAGGCTTAGGTGGAATATACCTCCCCTGGGTGGGAAGAAGAAGTATTGCACTGTCTATTTCAGCACTGTGTTTCTGTTGTAACACTTGTGCAGTCCTCTGGTGGCAGACCTCAGGAGGAAAGTCTGGGGGGTACTCTGGGAGTATTTGATGATTTATGAGCCTTTCTAAGAGATGACAACTCCCTGTGTCATCCATGTAGTTGAGCCAGCTATGCCCCATCAAAAGAGATTAATTAACCTCCAGCCTTCCTGTGAATGTGACCTTTTCTGGAGCTGGAGGGTGAGGGGGAGAGTTTTACAATCGAGCCAGTTGTGTAAGGGAGGACATTGGCATGATAAAAAGCACTACCCCACCTCATCAGGGTCTGCTTCTTATCAGTCTCCTCCTTTATCTGGTTCAAAATCCAGAGGCTCCAGTGCTCACCCTCTCTGTCTTACACAGATCAAAGGTTTCACCACCACGTACAAAAACCTCTCCTCTTCCATTTTTGTTTGGGGAGGTGCAAACCTTGCCCCAGAAAAGCACACTCTGCCTTTGCAAATGGCCAACTCTTTGAGTCAAGGCCAGTTATCATGTCAGTCTCTCAACGCATCCCAAAAAACATGAAGCATTAAATCAGCTAGCAAGCCATACTTATGGTTTTAAGGATAAGCAGATGGAAGGTTGAGGGCTTTGGAAAGAAGGTTTCACCTTCACTCATAGTCCTTCACCTGCCTCACTCCTCCATTTCCCATTTGCTCCCACTCTCCAGCCCCTGAATCCCACCTCTGCTCTAAAGAAACAGAAACTGAGAGAAAAAGCACTGTAATGCCAAAAGTGAAAGAAAAGACTTAGGCTAAAAGGAATCATTCTTCTTCTCAATGAGACATTTGTTTTCACAAGGAAATTCCTTCTCAGCTAAAAAGGCAAAGTCATGGCCTTCTTTTCAAATAAAATCTATTTTCAGACAAATCTTGAAAATAGAAGAACATTTTCTACAAACATTTCAATAGGGAAAATAGCCTTCTGAGTTCTACTAATGTAAGTTTCTGTGGGTTTATCTCCTAATTCCTTTTTGGGCAACACTCTCTTTGACCTTACTGATGAGTAAAGTCTCAAGATTTGGCATGAAAAGTTTCATTATTGCCCTGGTACAAGGAACATATATAGGTTGTTTTATTCATTAGCACACAAAAGCACTCCCCAGTCCCCAATATCTACATTTATAGATGGAAAAAAATAACCTGTTTTAATATAATCTCACATACTAAAGAAAAGAAATACACTTTTTCTATCTGTCAATTAAAATAGTCACCTGATGTGAATAGTAACCTTTTAGGTAATTCTCCTTAATCTCATTGCTCAAAGCCAAATATATTTGTTTGCCTATAATAAAAAAAATCCACAACTACTAGGTACAGCATGCATAAAATGTTAAGAACCATTATTACATCCAGAAAGTTTCCATTTACACTACCCTTACCATATACTTGTTTTAGAGTTCCCTGTGTAAGGATCCTTTGTAAGGATCAATTGGTCTATTGTTTTAAGACTTTTATCTCTTTGTCTTTTATTCTCTAATACAGTATTTCACTTAATGCATCACATTTTCTAAAGCTGTCTTACAATAAAATTCTTAATAATTTCAGACATTTTAGCAGGCAATGACTTATTCATGTATATATGTATGTTAATAATTAAGGATAATAATATTAGCCTAATCAAGCCCCAGTTTGTGGTTAAATAGTCATCATTTTTTCTTCAGTAAGTTCCTTTCTTTTATATTATTTAACATGTATACATACATACATAAAATAAAGTATACTAAAGGGCAGAAAAAATTTTCTTTGGTTATATTTTCTCCTTGTTTTCCTAAGTGTATTTTCAAAAAAAAGAAATTCCATTCATAGCCTATCTAGACTTGAGAATAAAGAAGCATTCATGCTGTTATTGTCTCAAGCCTGCTTTCCCCTAACAGCACTTTGTTCCAGATGTTAGATGGAATAATGGGTTTTAAGAAGTGGCTGATGACTGTGCACTTGTTTCAGAAGGAGGAAGGAAAAATCCCCAAAATCTACTTTGCCCAGGAAAATTGTATGTAGCATCCTACTACCACAGCAGCAAGGACTTGAACTGAAATATCACAAGAATATTGAAATTGCCCTTCCTCAGGCATGAGGCACACTTAGATATTTTCAAATCCCTGCTGGTTCACACAGTGATGGAGGGAGGTTTCCCACTGACCACTGCTGGGCCTGCTGCTGAGTACTGAAGAAAGGGAAGCAGGAGAATCTGCGACATGAGAAATGCTCTTACTTGTGAGTGAAAAATAATCTGCAAAATCACTGAGTTGGACAGTATCATGGACAACTTGCTGGTTTGCCTGGCAGAGGAGTTGTACATGGAGATGGCTTTTCAGGGTGCTAAACATAATTAGTGTATTTTACCTGGAAGATCAAGGGAGGATGAATGCTCTACTTCAAAAATCTTTCAGGGAATTCTCAGTTTACTCACACACTTGCATCACTGTGCTGCTTTCTCAACATAGTGGAAATCCCTTCAGTCTCCAGATTCAGAGTTTAGAATAGCCTTCAATGCCTTTCACAGATCAGATCTGAAAGGTTTATTGAAAAACACCTCAAAAATAAAAAATCTTCCTACAGAAGGAAATGCTGCATTCCACACATTAAAAAAAAAGGCAATTTACTTCTTCTTTACAATGATTAGAGGACAGAACAGGGAAAAGAGAGATATTCTCAAAAGAAAGCATTATTTCATCATATAGATAATCACCTTTGTTTAACGCAATTTAGAAATTCCTGATATTGGATAGATAAATTAGGAAGATAAATTGCTGGTGACAGAGACAGGATCAGAGAGATTCTAAGGACTTCAGGATGTATGTTTTATCTCCACAAACACATATTTTAATACCCTGTGCTTTTTTTCTGTACAAAATTAGGCAAGGTTACCTTTGCCTAGAAGAGATAATTATTTTTTATAGAAGAGAAGAGTGCATAAATTCTGAGGGAAATGCAATATCTTTTGACATAGCTTTAGACCACCCACACAGCAAGCTAAGGGAATCAATATTCTTAAGCCAAAATATGTTTAAATCACTAAAAAAAGCTTTTGGCCTTCTACATGTCTTGTTTTGTCTAATAAAAAAACTGAGCTGGTTGTGAACGATTTAGAATTTTTGAGCTCATTCGTCTGGGCTATAAGAAGCCAGATATGATATAGTAATTATTTTTCCAAATATAAAATTAATTTTCAGTACAAATATACAATCCAGTCTATTCTGAAAACTGGCCTCCAATTTAGAAGGCAAAAATTGTCATCTATTTTTAGGGCTGTATATCTTTTACTACTTGATAGCAAGTAAAAATCCACTTTGATGTAAAGGATGAAAGAAAAGGATGCAAGTGTTTAATGCTTCTTATTAGAAACTGTCTTTTCTCTTTACCTAAAATTGAGAATTACTGTGCACCTTATCCTCCCCATACTTATCACAGATTTTAGAGATTACTGCTGCAAGAAAAATCTCACAGCACTGCACAGGATGTAATTTATGGTTGAGAGGTAGAAAGGGCATGTTCTGTGTAAGGTAACTACCATCCACCCCCATTCATGTGCCCAGAGAAGGGGCATAGAAACTTGGGAGCTGAATTTAAGGCCAGTTTTCCTCAGACAAGAATGTTTCTCAACCAAAACCCCTGAAGGCACTGGGAAGAGTTTACCTGAATTCAGATGAGACTTTGATTGTCTTCCTAGATAGTAAGGAAAGAGCATTAACAAACCTTATTTGTGAATCATACAATCATAAAGTATGGAAAAATCCTCTAGGATCCTCAAGTCCAACCATTAACCTAAAACTGCCAAGTTCACCACTAAATCATGTCCCTAGGCACTAAGTCTACAGTAATGAGGCAACTCTAACACTGCCCTAGGTAGCCTGTTCCAGTGCTTGACCACCCTTTCAGTGAAGAAATTTTCTTAATAATTTGAAGATTGTTCATGGTGGTTCTTGGAGCTACCCTATGCTGGACCAGAACTGGATTTTGTGGGCCCCTTCAAACTCAGGATATTTTCTGATTCTATGACTTTTCCAAAAATGGGCACAAAATCTGGTTGACAAATATTTGCACTTATCCAAAAAGCTCAGAATATAACCTTCTCTAGTTAAAGTAAGAATATGTTCATCAGCTCGAAGTTCCACTGGCTTCAACAGAGCCACCAGGGGAAGAAGCAGTCAACAACTTCATGCATATCCAGATTGCAAACCCTACAGTTTTATTTCTGTACATTAGCTCTTTCCTCCTGATTGCTTCTCAGTGCAGGAAGCTCCTAGGGTTAAGGAAAGCAGTGATCTCTTTCCTTGACCCTGCTTTCTCCTGTTGCACAGTGGAATTCAGTGGACATTCTCCTGTCCAAACAGTGGAATAAAAACATATCTTTTCCTTTAATAAAAAAAAAAAAATTATAACCTTTTTAAATAGAACTTAAAACAACTGTTGTGAATTAAATTTTAGTTGTGACCTCAGGTACTGCTGTTTTTCCTTGTAAATCCTGGGAGCTGCAAGCTATTTGGCTAAAAAATCAGTGAAATCTTGAATTAACCAGATTCTCTAACTCATATTTTTGCACAAGATAAAGAAATTAGTTGTGTGAAGTCAGATAAAATGGTGAAACCAGGTAAAAGGCAGTAGCAAAGAGAGGTATGAGGAGAAACACTTCTTTATCTTTCTCTTCAAGTTATTTAGCACAAATGAGAGCGCACTCGTATATAAGGTAAAGAAATTGCATGGTAAAGCACACTGTTCATATGAGAGAGGTTTAATTCATTTTCCTATGACTCTTGTAGTGATGAAAGTGAAAGCGTCAGGACATATCCCAAACACTATCATCACTGTGCAGAAGTGGGGTATCTAAAGCTAATCTGGGTTCAAACACTTGGTTAGGTGCTGGGATTTCATTGTCTCTTCCTCAGTTGCACAGAAGAAAGCACAGGCTACCTTTCCCCAGGTCCCCATGCCTGAAATGAAAGGAAATTTCTTCACTTTGTTTTATTATTTGTATACATAAATACAATGTGCCTTGTACCTGAAGCCTGGATTCATGGAATTCACAGCAATAATACCAAGTTGCAAGAAACCTACATTTTGATAGAACAGTTACTTTCTAACATTTTTTCAATTACATTAACTTTGTTCCAACTCTAACAGTAGATGTAGAAACATTTCCCCTTCACCAAAAGAAACCTAGCTCATCTTAGTTCACATCTCTTAGCTAAAGACATCTTAAATGCTGTTGAGACACAGATTTTATGCAGAGATGCACACAAACCTGCAAAACTTTACAGTTTTAGATCTGGAGAACTCAGCATTTCACTGGGGCTACTCATGTGGACGTGATAATGGGTTCAAATGCTTTGCTGTCTGAGGCTTCTAGGTTTACTCTTCTTTTTAGGTATACACCGGTATTCTTCCTCTGCAGAGTAAGGTTATACCACTGCTAAGGCTGTTACTTTTAAAACAGTGGCAGCAGAAAGATGTTAAAAAGTCTGTTTTCTGTAAATTGCACTAATTGTGTAGCTGCAAAGGAGTTTCATGAGATGACAGGCATTGAAGGCATGTGCTGCCTTGTAGGTGCACGCCTTTGCCTCTGGCATGTGGATGCATCATGTAAAGAAACCAAATGAGGATCTCTTTCTCATAAAAGGTGTTCATGCACAGTTGGCCATGCACGGAATCACAGAATCACAAACTTATAGAGTGATTTGGGTTGGAAGGGACCTTAAAGACCATCTAGTTGCAATACTCCTGCTGTGTGGGACTCTAGCATAATATTGGACCCAACAGCAGTACCGTAAAGTGTTGACACTTATGTCACAGATATGGGCACATTTGGTGGTATTATCAGAAGAAAAATCTTCCCCAGCTATACTCTGCTTGAATTTGCACTTTTTGTTACCAAAATATATCACTATGTGCCACTAAATCTGCATCAAAAGTAATGCATGAGAGACTAAAAGCTGCTTTGAAGTCTGATCGAGTCCCAGGAAATAGGTCTCTTTAATTTCAAGCTACAAGAAATTTTGCTCATAAGAACTTTGTTAAAACAGAACAATCTTAATTCTCTCTGGTCTGAAGGAATGAATTTGTCTGCGAAGTAACATCTAATGGCAGAGCTTTTAGTGTTTAAATCATTCCACCTCATTTCAGCATTTAAGGGTCTGCCTCCTAGAGGAGAGAAGTCCCCAAGTGCCAGCAGCTGATCTACACAACCACAGCTCCTCAAAATTTAGCAATGAGGAATTTGTGTTGTTTCAATCAAACATCCATTCTTCTTTCCCCAGTCCAAGATGTGAGGCTGTCCTAAATACATATCACCATTTCCCAAATTTTACCTGCTGCTTTTTAAAAAAGGGTAAAACCATTTTATTTGTGCATGTTCTCATGAGTTCACAATGATTTAAAACATTTCACCAGTATATTGCAATTTTTACCTATTAGTTTACATTTTAAAGTGGGACAGTGCAGTACTGGAAATAGTGAGGGTTTAAGGTAGAGATCTGTTTAAAAAAGATTTGAACATGGTAAAATCAATCTAAAATCTATACTAGGCAGAGAAGTGGCAGGGAATAACATGACCAAAGGGAATAAAAAAGCTCTGAAGAGCCCACACCAGTTGCTAATACTTAATCTCTTTAAATAATGAATTAGCTGCTCATATCTAGTCACTGCAAAGAGAAAGCACTTTCTTTGTGAAGTGAAGCTTGAATAGCCATGAATTATTCAGTATAAAGTGTGCCAGTTAAAATGCCTTGATATTTGAAGTCAAGTGTAAGATTATCTTTTGTCTGTCAGAAAGCATCTCTCCCATGTTACTGAGACTTGAGGGGGGTGGAAAAAGGGGCCAACCAGGGCACAAACATGTCAAGAAAAATAAGGGAGGTATTGTAGTAACATGCAGAAGCATTTCCACTAATGTATGAGCTCCAATCCTATGCAGGAAATGTTCTGCTAGACTTTTTTCTGCTTACTGTTTCTCTTCTTTACCTTCATCACTGCTCCATTGTCTGTGACTCTGAGAGAAGCACTCATGATGCAGCAACAATACACCAAGGCTCCTTCCAGCAGAGACACTATCAGTTATTGATCTGTCAGCCTTTGCTGACATGCAGAAATGTGTTTCTGTACTCAACTTTCTAACAGACCTTTTTACTGTATCACAATGTTTAATTTAAAAGAATGCAGGAAATTCTTGCACAGAAAATTACTGTTTCTCAGGAAAGTTGAGGTCACCTAGCCTTTTAGTATAACAGGATTTCCAAAATCTCAGGTATGTTATATTTTGAAGTAGGGGGAGAAGCGGGGGAGAAAGGGGGTGGTGTTTCCTTTTGAAACTGTCCACATTGTTGATGGTACCTCCACATACGTCAAACACGTCTTTTATTTTATTTTCTACCTGTGTTTTAAATAGATTACATATATCTTTTCTTTTTCTTTTTCTTTTTCTTTTTCTTTTTCTTTTTCTTTTTCTTTTTCTTTTTCTTTTTCTTTTTCTTTTTCTTTTTCTTTTTCTTTTTCTTTTTCTTTTTCTTTTTCTTTTTCTTTTTCTTTCTCTTTCTCTTTTTCCCTTTCTTTTTTTCTTTTTTTTCTTTTTCTTTTTCTTTTTCTTTTTCTTTTTCTTTTTCTTTTTCTTTTTCTTTTTCTTTTTCTTTTTCTTTTTCTTTTTCTTTTTCTTTTTTTCTCTTTCTTTCTTTTGTTCTCCTCTGTAGTTGTTTTTTTTTTTCTCATGATTGCAATTGAGTTCAAAATATCACAACATTCTGAAGCTGCAGAGAAAAACAGGTTGGTGTTTGGGAGCACATTTTTTTTCAGTCCCTCTTTCCCATTTTTCCTCCTCAAATTTCTCCAATAATCTCCACCTAACCAATGCCTTCATCGTGTCTTTCTATTTCATGGGTATGTGATCTGTATTTGGTGGCTTTTCAGATTCAGCAGTACAACATTGGCAACTAACCCACAGATGTAGCATCCAAAATAATCAGTAAATTGGACAATCTTTATGGGCTATATACAGCTTACCACTTAAAATCCCCAATTTAAGCATCTTACTCTTCCCATCATTGATTACACTGGCAGGCAGGAAATAGCAGGTCTGACCAGAGGTTAGTCTGTGTGCCTCATCAGGGATGCTACCCTATGACAATAACACTGAGCCTCTGTAAGAAATGTGAGTACAGTTGGGTGTGAGAACAACAAGTCAAGATTGCTTAATCACTTCTAGAATATTTTAACTACCATAATTCTCTACAATCCACTTTATATTGATTTTGACAAGAATTTATGCAAGCCTGACACTTCTGAGAATTACAGCCTTGGACTTTGAGATCAGACTAGAGAACACAAGGGGTATCTTTTGTTTCTGGATCACTGATAGTGCTCTGTGGAGTCCTCAGTGAAGGACCATACTAGTACTCCCAAGGCTGAGACTGAGAATTATCACTTCCCTACCTATTAACTGAAAAAAGAAAAAAAAAAAAAGCTGTAACAACACTGAAAAGTAGTGCTGGCTGTAAAAAATGTCATAAAAGAATTACACTTTGAATTAACTTACTTAAAAGAGATGGAAGAGTTACTGCATACTTTTTGGAAACACCTACAAACTCTTCCATATCTGTATTAATGTAAAACTACTAGTGCTATTGATCAGTCCATGTTTGGATAAATTTTCCACAACATAAAAGTAACTTACCTTTTTGTCTAAACAGAACAATCCATCTGTCGTCTCTTCTGTTTATTTTCATGTTTTTGTTGAAACTCAAAGAACCAGACTTTTCTAGCCAGACCAAGCCCAGGACAGAGAAAAAAAATCATCGTCTGTTTCACCTGTGCTGACTACAGATTAAAAAATAAGCTGCAATTTTAAGTATTTATTATTTCTCTTTTCTCAGACATCTTTCTGCATGTTGGGTGATACACAATTTTATTTTTAACAGATATTAACCAAATAAACAGCGGCAGATTAGCTCTCTTTTCTTCAGCTTCAAATGGGATCGGATTCAGAATAAAATCTGAATTACACCACAGAATGAAAATAGGAGAAAGAAATCACATTAGGGTTCAGAACTTTCCCTCTGGACAAAGATAACTGTGTGATTATATGGTTAGAATGAAAGTATTTGGAGTTAGAATTTTCTTGTAATACAGCACTGATTTAAAATTAATATAAAGAATCTAGTATTAGGAAGATGAATCAGAATTGAGAAAAAATTCACTAATTTATTTGTTTTGAAAGGAGATATTTGTATGATGTCTTTTAAGGTATATATTGAAATGTCCTCATTCAACAGATTAAGAATATACAACATGTTGCATGACAAAAAATGCAGTCTTTAGAGTAATTTAAGATTGATGTTTAGTAACAAATGAAAACCATTTGCCACTCTTCCCAGAGAAATTTTGGAATGAAAGATTAATTATTCATATTATTGTGGAAGCTTGATCCAGAAAAACTCTCTTTTGTTCCAGAAATTAATTTAAATGTATTGAAATGATTTCTCAGAATTTATATGGTGCCTTTCCTCATTAAAATCTATGGATATATATTTGATATTAAAAGAACACAGATTTTAGCAAGGAAAGTTAGAGGCTTGTTGCCTTTTAAACATCACGGACCATATCATAGTCTCCATTGTATGAAACTAATTCTTGCTGAAATGAATATAAGTCCCACATATATGCTGTTTTCATAATCAGAACCAATTGTTTTTCTGCTTGCACAATTCAGGCAGGGTAAAGGAGAAGACTTAGGAAACTGAGCATCACAAGGCAGTTACATTCTTTGGTTCTCAGAATGTGCAACACACTAAATCTGATTGTTCTCACTTGTGGCTTTAACAGAATTTTATTAGATCTTCCATATTTTTACAATGAGAAGAACCTCCATGATTTTGTTCTGCAACTCTGTATAATTTGCCACTATTTGAATTTTGTTGAAATAGTCACATTTTTCATGCATCTTGCTGAATAAACAGATTTTCCTTAGCTAGCTTAAGTGAATGTGCTTTTGTGACTTTAAAGCTACCAAAGTAGAAAATAGACCCATAACCAGTTTATTCCACTACAATGATGTTTGGGACTTGAGCATGGTTTGTTTTGGGGTGGGGCATACCTGAAATTTTACCCCAGAGTGCCTCCCCAGAGGCATTATGTGTCTTGCTTCTAAGAAGTTTGTGGTCTACTTGCACTATATGGCTTCTTGTTTAGGTTTTGGGGTTATTATGTGTGGAGTTTTGTGTGTTTTTTACAAATTAACAGCAGCTCCTGACTATTTGCACACTATGCAATATGAATGTCAGACTGACCTTGTTCTTTAAGAATTATGCCAGATGTCCCATGCTCAAAAATACCCACACTAATTCTACAATCGCCACTATCAGAGTTTATGTTGTAATCAGGTGTCACAATGTCTTTTTATATCAGCACTTGTATCGTTTTTGAATAAATCTAGAAGAGAGAGAAAAAAGCATACACTATAACTGGGCCCCTAGCATATTTGTAGAAAATATTCAGGAAAAAACCCCAAACAGTTTTTAAAGTACTAGAGCCCTTTGACATCTTTGACCTCTGTAGTACCTACAAAAGAGGCCAAATGATACCCTTAAAATGCCATATCTTAAGAGGACACTTCAGAATCCTATTTCATAGTGTATATTTGAAACAGAATTTTTTTCTAGGCAAGGCCAAAGGTTAGATTCTTATTTTTCCCCTGATACATTTTCTCGGCCACCAAAACTTAAATAATTGCACATGCACATATTAGCAGTCAGGATTTGTTAAGGTCCATGTATTAGCCAAACTTTTCCTCTGTAGGCTCATCTGAATAACTGACCCATCTCTATTGACTCCTAAGCCACAAAAATTCACATTTTGAATAAACCTTTCAACAAAAAACTTTATTCTGGGGGTTTGAATGAATCCACAAACAAATTTAATGGGAAAATATATAATTACGTTGGAGGAATACATTACAGGACAAAAGTGTTCTGTTGCCTTCTTTAAAAACAGCATTTCTTAATTGGATTTTCATAATACCTTCTAGACTGAAAAATCTCAAAAATTAGATAATAGGTTTGAGTACATCTTGTGCTGGCATGGAAACACAATATCTGTTGTTTAAGAAAAGGTTTCCCTGATCATTTAAAATGAATGCCTGTCACAGCTAAAAGGGTGTTAGCCTTAGTTGTTACCTTTAATCTGCAGTCCATACCCAAATAAAAGAACCCATCTGTAAATCCTATTCACCTGTAGTAAAAAAATTCTAGCCTTGCTAAAATGAAAGATATTATTGTTACTTTTTCTATGTCTATAATAAATGTAAAATGCTCCAGTACAAATCTAGTATGCTGTAAGTATAACAGGTTGAATTTCTTACCCCATTCAAGAACAATAGTGATATATGAAAAAAAAACAGATGGAAAAATGACCTGCATTGAGAAAATTATCCTTCAGATTCAGACATAGAAGAAAAACATCGCACAAAAAGTATTGACACTTTTCTTTCAGTGGAGCTTTATTCATCATTTTGGGGGGAACACATTATGAAATTATTAACATAGCTGAAAATGATTGTTCTTTCTACCTTCATTCTTTCTCTTCTTTTTTTATTCTTTCCTTTCTTTCTTCTTTTCTTTCTTGTTACCTTTCTTTCTCTCTCCCCACCATTTCTCTCCCTCTCTCTTTCTTTTTTTTCTCTCTTTCAAAAAGCAACCTATTAAACCAGTAAATCAAGGAGGAGACGATAATCATGCCCATTCCAAATAGTAAATAATTATTTTGTCCAACCAGCTGCTGGCAGTTATAAAATCTGCGACAGCTAGTTAGTCATCCCCTTAGGCCTAACTGCTCTAAAAATCACTTCTTTTCCTTTCCTCACTCTCTTGTTTTTTTCTCCCCTTTTTTTTTTCTTTTCAGAGCACATATCCCGATACAGAATCTCTGAGCTAATTATCAGGGCTGGGATTCTCAACTTAATCATCACTACCAATTCCTGGAGAACAGTGGCATCTAAGAGCTAACCCCTGCCATGCTGAATCACAGTCATACAGATGAAGAATCAAAGCCCACTGAGATTTTCAAAGGAAGAGTCCTGTACACAAACTTCATATAATTCTATACTTTACAATTGAAGTGTAAAGTAGGAGAGAGTAGCTGATAAAATGTTATTTATAGTTAAAAACATTAATATTATAGATGGTTAGTTTAATAAGGAGTCAGGAAAGAGAGAGTCCATCTGCCTGCATTGTCTAAAAGCAGTTCTACAGTGCACTATCTGTAAGAATTAACTCGTTCTACGTTCATCATTAATGGAAAAAAAGGTGGAAAGAGACACAATCTACTAATTTGCTGTAACTTTGCATCAAGTATTAAATTAAGAGAAGAGAAGGATAGACTGCAGAATCATTTCTCTCCATCATCCTCATTAAATTTCTTTTCAGCAGGGAATTGTGTCGCTGGTGCTTTAGTTATCTGCTGTGATTTCAATCCAATATTCAGTTTGAGTGCTCTTTGTATGTAACTGCCTGTATTTGCAGGTACACAGGATAACATGCAGTTACATGATGCCAGTAAATGCCAGGCTTAATTGTTTCATAATCATTTCATGAAATCATTTATTTTGCATGAATAAACACAGATGCTTATAGTCTCTGCTGGTGTAAATCGTAATCGTTCCACTGACACCAGTGGAGGTGTGCTAATTTACACCAGATGGAGATTTGGCCCGATTATTTAAGGACCTGAGGTGTTTGGCAAAGGCTCAACAGGCACAACTGAATTGTGAAGTTTCCTCCTAGGGTATTTCAGCAGTAAATTACATTTTATATAGAAATTTCAGCTATCTGGATGTAAAATCTTCCTGGAATAACTGCAGCAAATTAGTTGGTCTGTCAGATGAATGATATTTGCTACAGCACTTGCAGATGTTCAGTCTTATGTTAGATTCCTTTGATGCAACTGCTTATAACAAAGATACATTTATCACACTTACAGCTGTCTGACCTTTAAATAACATTGCTCAGATGCAAAAACTTTCTGAATTTCAAACTATGCTGTTATATTTTATTAAGGTTTGGGTATCACTAGCAACATTGGCAGGTTACAGGATGTTCATAGTGAACTGTTTGCTGTGTTGTTTAAGACTGCAGTTTCAGGAGTTTTTAAAATATGTTGGAATTTATGGTTAAGCTTTTTAAGTATAAATGTCTTTTTAGCATGCATCATAGAACAAAGAAATTAAGAAAATGTCCTAAATAAAAAGGCAAAGTTAAAATCAATCATTTAAGAAACTCAGCTTAGATATTTTCTGTCCATCTTACAGTAGTTATTATTTAATAACCTTGGAGCACCTTACATATTGCTTGATTTGTGACTTTAGCAGTACAGTACAGTAAGATGGAAGGCACTCTTTTTCACAAAATTGTAGTGTAAGATATGAACTTTATGCCAAGAAACCACAGTGAGATTTGAGAGTCGGTGGAGAAGTCATACATACATTGGCACAATTTTATACATCTATACAGAGGATAACAAAATAAATTAAACTTGAATGATTAAAGAACATGAAAGAGAAAAAGAATTTTATTCTCAATACTGCCACAAACACCTTTATTCTCATTTTCTTTCCTTTTCTCTGCCCAAAAATTAGGTAAAACAATGTTTTATCATCCCTATTAATTTGTGTAATTTTGGAAAACCCTCCAGAATGCAGTCAGTCTTACTAAGTATCATAATAACTTCAAGAAATTCTGCTCTATAAGCCCAAAAAGAGCTGTTTCTCTGAACATCGTTAGGACATAGTTATTGTGTCAAACCTGTCCTCACCTGTTGCTAGAGGAAATTCTATAACCAGGGGAGTATGGCAGCAGTCAGATTAAACTATGGGAAAATTTGATTAGATTTTTAACTGCTTCCAAAAGGAAAAATAAACAGTTTTATTTCATTATTTCAGTAATCAGTGCAGATATGATTGTCAGAAGGACCAGCCTGTATCAATTATGCATTTTTTCTGGTATATGTCTAGCTCTCTTTAGCACCATGGCTCCGTATTATAAGTAGAGATGTATTTTATTTGGGTTCATTCCACCTGCTGGAGAAGGATCTGATCCCTACTTGTGTTTTCCTGAAAAGCAATAGAGGAGATATTATTTCAGGAGGTGTTATTTTCATCCCCTTTTCCTTCCTGAACACATACAAACAGTTTAGAGCTTTGCTTATAAATTACTCTTAGATGGGGAAGAAGCTGACTTGGCACGTTTTTCTGTTGCATGGATTATAGCAGATGGGCAACCAGCAACCCCCTTTAAAGAACCATCTCCTGTTGATTATTCTGGTCCAACCAGACAAGCTGTTGTAATGGGAGACATCTTCTTTAATCATATATACCATATTTCTAAATATTTATATGTATTTATATTAATTCATAGATCTCAGGAGATTCTGAAGAGCTCTTTGTCAAATGTTTCTGAAATTCATCCTGTGAAATCGTTCTTATCTTGAACTTATTAAATATTTTTACAAAAAATCCAGTCCCTAATCTCCACCAGTGGAAAGTGCCAAAGGTGAATGCTTTATCTGTTTGGATCCTCATTCTGTTGTCCCTGTCCACAAAGCTGCATCATGGATGTTTCATGGTGATCCTGCTGATGTTACTTGCACAATTGCATACATATATATTACAGTGTATGGACTATCATTGCCCCCCTTATTTCATGCAAATTAAATTCCAAGGTTGGTGATGTAAAGGTCTCCTTGAGGGATTTGCATGAGTTTGGAAGCAGGCTTATCCATTTAAAAATATCTTCCAGCTATTTTACTGTCTTAAGATTAAACATTTTCATGGAATTTTTAACCAAAATATGATGAGCACTCAGGATTTTACATCAGATATTCATGTGATGAAGACTGAACCTCTCCATTGTGAATTCACATATCTTTTATCTATCTGTTTCTAAAAAACAACTACGGTTTGCAGTAGCCTTCCACTTGAGGAATGAACTGTTTCCTTCTGAATAAAATCATCAGTAGCTCCAGTGGCTAAATTCCACAGATGGGCAAGGACTAACATGGAACTGGAGAAGAGTCTGGAGCACAGGTACTACAAGGAGCTCCTGAAGAAATTGGGGGTGCTGGTGCTCAACCTGGAGAAAAAGAAGTTCAGGGGAAACCTTCTCACTCTCTACAACTACCCTAAAAGAGGCTGTAGCCGGGTGGGAGTCGGTCTCTGCTCCCAGGTTGCAAGTGATAGAACAAAAAGAAACAATCTCAAGTTGAGCCAGGGAGGTTTAGTTTGGATATTAGGGAAAATTTCCTCACCAAAACAGTGGGCAAGTCCTGGCACGGACTGCACAGGGCAATGGTGGAGGCACCATGCCCAGAAAGTCTTCAAAACTATGTATAGACATAGTGCTTAAGGACATGCTCCAGTGGTGGGCTTGAAAGTGCTGGGTTAATGTTTGGATTTGATGGTATTAGAGGTCTTTTCCAATCTAAATTATTCTATGATTCTGTGACTTTGCTAAGGAGTTTTTCACAAACAGTTTTGTAGGTGCAAATCCACTGGATACCGCTAACTCTTCATTACAAGCAGCTCTGCCCTCCTTGTAAAGCCATTTAAACTCAGTCTGAAAAGGAGTGCCTAGCTCTGATCTCTTGTCCTGTTTCCCACTGATTTTTCTTTAGGCAAGCTGGTAATGACTATAACATACAGTGTGTAACAAGCATAAGGCAACATGTTCAAAATCACTTTGATCTTTTGGCACAGAGTTGGGTATCCTGCCAAGCTGTCCTCTGACAGGAGGACTGTCTCAAAACAACAGCCAAATGTACCAGAGGGTTTAGCTGGCAAAGGAGAGCAGCTTCAGGACAGAGTAGTAGGTAGACATGTCCTGGAGGGCCTTGAACTGTTGGAAAACTGAGAAACACTGAAATCAAGGAATAGAAAATTTATTACGAGACCCTGTGGGCAGATAAAGGGTCTGTGAGGCCTCATGGAACTTCAGCTGGTTTAGAGAATATCTTAAACTTCTGCATATCCACCTAAAACATGCTTCTGCTAATAGTGTTATCTGCTAATATCACTATCCCCACTTTCTGTTTCCTTGTCTAGCTACAAAATGTCATGTTATTCTTGTAGACATAATTATCTTGTAGACATAATTATCTAATTGTTATTTTAATCTTCCTAAAGCCTTTTGCTGTTCATTTAGCAAGTTGCCAGTGAGGCTAATGACATCAAGAAAATTGCTCTGAAAGGAGTTGCCGTACACTGTGATGTATCATAAATATAGATGAATGCAAAGATGCTACACACAAAATGCAAATGAACAGGGAATGAGATTCAGTTGTTCACCAGAGGTTCAGATCTTGAGGAAGAAGCCTCTGTAGGGCTACTAAGCGAAAAACAGGCTTATGTTTCAACTCTCCAGGTGCTGCTGAGTAGGGACTGAAACCTGTCATAGAGCACTAATTGAACAGGATGCTGCTGGAAGGAAATATGTGTCAGTGCCAGTCCCCCAGTGAAAAGCCATAAGGCAGATTAATGGAGGAACAACAAACAATGAACTGCTTGGGTCAAAAGTGTAGCCTGAAATGCGAAAAAAGTCAGGAGGGTGAGCAGCAACAGGAGAACTCTCCAGTGGCTGCGGAAAGTAAAAGATGGTTAAAATACCTCAAAGATTAAAGTGGCCTCTGCAGAAGTGTCAGAAAGACCACTGAAGAGAATAAACAGTTGTCATGGGAGGCAGTAACTCGTTATAACAAAACTTTATTTTACTGTACATCTTTAATGCAAACCAACATCCACACTGCTTCCCTGGCTTAAGTACCGCAAGGCAGTCGGAAAAATAAGCAGAAAATTGCAGGAGAAAATGGACAGGGAGCAGGCACTGCATCCCTGTCCCATCTACCTCTACAGCAATCAGGGGTGCAGAAAGGACAGGAACACAGGCACTTCAGGCAACAATTTTGGAAGTGCCAAAAGTCCATGCACCTAAAGTACCTTTATGTTTCATGGTATTTTAAATTATTGTCATTATCTAGTTTCTTCCAAACTAGAACCAGTGCTTGAAGCACTGAGATCTCCCAGATAGCTGGGATGATGCACCTGAAAAGACTTCGAGTTCCAAAGAGTTTTCTATTAGCCTACAAAATCTCACATATATAGCTGACAAAATAATCGCAGCTGTTCTGAAACGACAGCGGTAATTTGAAGAGGTAAATCAATGGAACCTGCAATCTTTAATCAGCTTGCTCTAAAAACATCATTCCGTAAACAAAGACATTTGTTTGTGGAGGAGTGGCTATGTGACAGGGGCCACGTTCTGGATCAAGAATCGGGAGGATGCAGCTAATCTGGGTCCCTGCACCTGCAAAACACTGTGTCCTTGAGCACAGCTGTGGTACAATAACAAGTAGTGAGAGAGACATGAGAAAAGAAAGATGTAACCCCTAAGACATGAGGAAGAGCTGATATTGTAGTATAGCCAATAGATTGCTTAGCTCGCAGAATACGTATGAGCTTATTACTTGTTGAGCATAAAAGTCTGATACTCTCGTCAATAAATGAAGCTTGCTAAACACTCATATTGAGCGTCCAAGTTTCCCTCACCGCGACAAGACTGACAAACTTTTTCATATGTGTTCATGTCCATGTCTCTATCTGGGCATATAGGACAGTCAATTTCATTCTTACCTGCAATGCAGGAACCACAAGAGTACACAGAAGTTTTGAGGCAAGTGCATTTCAACAACATCTCAGAAGTTGGAGGACAGCTGTGGACAGCTTAGATATGAGTTTTCTGCTTCAGGACTGAAAAAACTTTTATCAGCTTCCTAATTTTCTGCAATAATTAATATTTGCAATTCATATTTTTTGAATACATTATAAATTAGT
This sequence comes from Molothrus ater, assembly GCF_012460135.2. Taxonomy (NCBI): domain Eukaryota; kingdom Metazoa; phylum Chordata; class Aves; order Passeriformes; family Icteridae; genus Molothrus; species Molothrus ater. The sequence continues at coordinate 59,277,301 of NC_050511.2, forward strand.
TCCTAGGTCATCAGCACCCAGGACTGGCATCAAGAAGCCTATCTAGAGCACTGTTACGAAAAATTTTTTGTTACCATTTATTTGATGAAAATGTTGTATGTGGTCAGATGACTTGTTCAGATACATAAAATTTACAAGCTGAGGTTTTTTAGCATTAGCCCCAAATCTCTCTTTATTTGTAGAAAACATGATACTCTTGTGCATTTTTCTCAATATTATGATGCCCACTGAGAGAGTCTGATGTTCCTTAAACAGACCAACAGTTTATTAATACTAGCCATTCCTTCATTAACAAAGAGAGATACTAGGAATCTGCAAATCACTTTCACTAAGGAAAGAGATTTTGTATTTTTCATATTGTTTTTGTTCCCTAAAATTTCCAAAAGTTCCAAAATCAGGTAGGTTCCTGATATCATCTTTATTGCAGAGATATTAGGGAGAAGCCCAGGGAAATAATTTCTGTTCCAGTAATGTGGAAAAGTTGCTGAATCCCATTTTTTTTAGGGGTAGCCCGGTTAACAACCCTATCTACATCTTACAGAAGAAGAAAATTAACCACAAGCCTAGTTGAAAGGGGATGGATACAAAGGAAAACATGAAGGGGAAATATGGAAACCTAATTTTCAAAGTTGTTGCATTTTCTGGGCTAGCATCTATTTGAATATGACTGTTGTATAAGAATACACTGGTATGATTTAAAAATAAAAAGCCCAGCAAAATAATAGTGGTTTTCATTATTTCTCCTTTGGGAATTTCTGGCTTCATTAGTAGATTCTGGCTTCACTGTTAGCAGACAAATGTTGAACAATAAACAAAGCATTTCTTCCTAAATTAAATGAAGTTTTTGAATGGTGCAGCTATAATGCTCACTCCTCTGCTAAGAACAAAGGGTTAAACAGTGTGAAATATTGCCTCTCTGTGAGGGAAGAGGGATTGAATTTCAGAAGGCAAAGTCTTACAGCAGATCCTGATTCAGATAGGCTTTCATTGATTCAGCCATAGCATTCACTTGGAGAGCTTTACATCATGGCCTTGGCAGACTCCTAGGCTTTCCCAGCGCAAGCTGCTTTTCTTTAGCTTACCAAAAGTAGCCATGAATTTGGTGTACTTGGCTTGCTGGTGTTTACAGGCATGAAGGTGTCTTCAGGATGGCTCTGGGCAGTCAGAGACTGTTACAGTTGGAAACAAATGGGGAAAATATTGAATTCCTTTGTAGGCAGAGACATCCACTCTAGAGTCTGGTACTTTGCTACTTTGCTACTTTGCGGACTCTAAGCATCCAACCAATTGCACTGGCCCCATCATCCACATGTGTGTTCCCAGCTCAGACCCAGCCTTTCTGGATTGTTGTGGTCATTTCCAAGTGGCTAATTGTTCACCTTCATGCATCTCTTGTGGTACACTGATCATCAGAGCAGACTTTCTTCAGAGTGAGGAGCAAAATTCTGGCTTCAAAATGTTGAGCAAAAAATCACTCATTTGCTACATGAAGGGATGAGTATCACAACGACATCTCCATACAAATCTGCTGATCTTTTTCAGGCCCTTTTCCTACAGCCGGGAGGACAGAATCTCAGCTGCTGTCACAGCTGTCACACATTATAGCTCCTGGGCAAATGGAGATTCCTTTTGCTTCATGTACTGTGATATGAAGTGACTGACACACCCCAGTGCAGAGAATTCTTGGGTATGTAGTGCGGAAAATTTTGAAAGGAGACCAGCAAGACGCCTAAACCACGACAATCTTAAAGCTCAGCTGCCAACACAGGCATCCCTGTCATGCTTCTTATCTGGGGGCACAGAAAACACCAGCATGAGCATCTTGGTCACCACAGGGCTTCCTAAAGCAAGATATCTAAAAGACAGTATTCCTGTCAGATCCAGGCTTGCAAGGTAGTCTGGAATTTTAGAAGTACTGTACAGTTGTTCCTTGACTGTAGAAGGCAGCTGGCAATAGTGATGAGCTCTCAACAAGGTTTTCCTGACACAGTTTACCTAAAACAAACCACAGCACAAGTTACAGCAAGAGGTCAGCACATATTTTTGCTTGAGCTCACTACCAGCTAGCTTTGTTAACTTCCTAACACAACTGCATGCTCTGCCTCCAAGCCCAGGGTGGGTGCAGCAACTATCTCCGATAAAAAGAAAGGACCTAACAATCTGGTAGCTTTTAGACCAGTTTTTTTTCAGGAAAATTATCGGAATATCATCTCAAGGTTCAGAAGACAGGAAAATGGAATTACTGCAAAATGTCACAAGAGGTCAAAACTCTCTTTGCTGTGCTTCTTGTGTCATTTGTCATAACCACCCAACCCCTATAGCAAAAATCTGGAGAGGAGGAAAGACCAAAGCACCATGGTCAAATGGTGTGTCAATATCATGTACCTGCTTTTCATCCTTCTCTCCCCATCAGGGAAGAAAAGTGACAAGCTTTAGCCTAAAACCCAGCTCTCAGTGGAGCATGACTCCTGCTGTGATGGCAGTAGGGAGAGTGTCTTTGTCAGAGCTCACCTAAGGAATGCAAAGATGTTGAGCAAATTTGTGCCCGGAAAATGGTTTACTTTTGATTACAGGAAAGGAAGTTGAGCATGCTGTCTATCACGGAAGTTAAGCGCCCCATTTACTTACTGGAGTTTTCTTGAAATTTTGTTATCTAGAAACAATTAGGAGAAAGCTCTTGTTCAGATAATTTTATCTCAGCTTATTTCCCTATTTTTTTCGTATTAATTTACAGAAGACCTCACAGAAGGTGTGAGGAGGTTTAGGTTGTATATTAGCAAGAAATTCTTTACAGAAAGGGTGACTAGACATTGGAATGGACTACTTGGGAAGGCAGTGAAGTCACCATTGATGGAAGTGTTTAAGAAAAGATGGGCATGGCAATTACGGCCATGGTCTGACACTGTGGTGATTGGTCATAGGTTGGGCTTGATCACAGAGTTCTTTTCCAACCTAATTTATTCTGTGATTCACTTTCCAAGCGAAAAAAAAAAACATATATCCTTCTGTAATACAATTTATCCCCATGCCCCTCCTGCTGCACACTCTTCTCCTAACAGCATGGTCTCTTAATTCATTATCTGGTACCTTCCTTTGCTATTTTCCTTTCTTTTTACACACATCGCTCATGAGACCTGTAAAGGAGAGGAGATCTGTGAAACCTGGCAGAAGGCAGATTCTTTTACTTAATTCAATGCACAGGATGGAAGGCTCTGTACATGCATTTTTCTGTACCTAGACACATGCACATATGTATCCATGTGTGCATATTTTGTTTTTAGAATATTTTTTTAAATGTACCCCTAAATGCTAACAATTCAAAACCAACAGCTCTATGCAACTTTGGCGAGTTAGAAAGTGTAGGTTGGCCAGCCAGCACCAGCCTTAATAGCCAAAAATAATTGCCTGGGTCTGAACTAAGAATTTTCTCATCAGTATGCAGCACAAGGGTGTAGGGCGAGGAAAATGAGGAGTTTGAGGATATAAAACAAACAGTAAAATGAAAACATGTCATCTGTGCTCTGGCCTAGCCTTCTGCTTCTCACAGCCCATTCCAAACAATGCAGTTGGGATATGTGACAGGCTGTGCACAGAGCAGGGGTAGCACGCATGCAGCTGAACACATCTGGTTAGCAGTTGCCTGGTTTTGTGCTGTGAGCCAGCCAAAAACATCCACATTTCCAAGCCAGCCCTCTGCCATTGTTACAGAGTGGTTTATGACTTCACTTTTCCTTTGTAATAGGTTCATTCCTCTTTCCAACAGTACTGTTGTCACTCTTTTATCTTTGCCTCCCTGTAGCATTCATCCACACATGCATATGTAGAGTCAGGCTCAGGGTGACTGAGAGGAAATGGTTTGCATAGGAGAATTTGATGCAAGTACCTGGTCTGAAATGTTACAGCTTCCCCTCTGACAAAGCCAACCATATTTATTTAGGTGTGTAACAGTGATTTGCAGGCCTGGGTTTAGCATCAAAGGGGAAAACTGTGACTTCAGTACTTCCACGTACAAAACAAGATGGATGTTGATGCTATTTTTTTGCTAAAGGTGTGGTTATACAGGGAAATGCAGAAAAGTAGATTATCTCCCTTTGTTAGATTAGCCTCACTCAGCCAGGAGCAGCCCATCTGTCATTTCTCTCTTCTCTATCATCCATGCCATCAAGAAAGTGACTAGGGACAGTGTCCTGATCTGTTTAGTTATTTAATAGGCATGGTGGTAAGGACAAAAGTCATCCCACACTCATCACCTGTAGTTGCTCTCAATTTAATTATCTCCACTTTCCAATTCTGCTAAGAAACTAAGGCTTCAATGTGGCTGGAAGCCACTGGCTATAGCACAAGGAAGCTCAGATAAAGAGACAAAAATAGCCAAATGGACAGACAGGTAAGGTGGTCCATACAGAGGACGGAAAGAAAGATTGAAAAAGAAACTCTTTCTGGGCTCTGGGAGTTACACTAGACAAAGAACAGGGACACAGCCATGGAAATACAGCCGTGCACATGGAAGATGTGATAGACTGGCAAAGTCAAATTGCTTCAAAAGCAAAATTAATGCTGATTACTTGATGCAAGACGTCACTCAAACCAATCAAATTGTTATTTTGGGAAATCATAAATTTGTATCCAGAGTCAGTTTGTCACTCATTAAAAACTTATAAGAACGATTAGAAAATTAACTTAATAAGTAAATCTTAACTTCTTTTTCATTTAATAGCTTAAAATATAAGATGATCTCATCTGGCTCTTACATGACCTCTGGCCACATCACAGGCAATTAATTTTATTCTCATCCTCACTGCTAGCATTGGTCTCAGTCTAATTTTTTCTGGTGTAAACATAGCTGAAATCTCCCTGCCACGATCTTTATCTGGATAAGGAGTATTATATATACCCCAGTATGGAACCTCTATATCTCACTCTTTGCTTGCTTCCTGGTTCTATTGTTACATGGGCCACTTTCATCAGGCTTTTACACTTACTTGAAAAGTTGATCATGCTGGAAAATGCCCTGCTGAAGGGACTTCAGAAGTCAGTTTGGTGGATTTTCTTTGTGTACTGTATATCTGTACAGTCAGCCTGGAATCTAATTTTAAGGCGCTACCAGGAAAGACAGCATTATTAAGCTATGTAGAAGTGGGCCCATTCATTACCAAAATATCACTTAAAATATTTTTTGAATAGGGTTCTTAGGTGCATATAATTTATTTTGACTACACAAGGACATATTTTTTCCACAAACATATGCCTTTTTTTCTGAGTGAAATATTCCTCTCTTTCTAAGAATTACCCCTGTAAATTTGGAATGGGTCTTTGCATAGAAGAAATACAGATTATCCTGTATCTTTAAAAGGTAAACCATACTGGAGAAAAAAACTCTTCAGAAAACTAATTTTAAAAACATTTTAAAAGCCAAACCAACAATTTTTAAAGGAAAACAATTTCTAAGGGAAGTTACTGTAATATGAATGTAGCAGTGAATTCACTTTACCTTTAAATTTTACTTTTCATTACTTGGAGACAGGCATTTGAAACTCTGTTGAAATCTGTGCTTCTTAAGCCTTCTTTTCAGTAGAATAAGTACAAGAAACCCATGGGATTCAAGTGTCCAACAGGTTAAGAGCAGTTTTATTTAATTCATTGTCCTGCTTTGCTGAAAGGGAGTGACAATCTCACCACTGGTGCAAAAAGAGACCTTTTTGATTTGCTTTCAGCTCATCCATGCTTCACAGTGCAATTCTCTATCTCTTTCTCACAATATCTAGGAAAATAATAATAAATGCCACTGTGACACATTTTCAGAAAGTGACAACATGGTTTAGAAGCTGTCGATACCTAATGAAGCATTTCAGCTCTATCTCATAAGCTGTGATTATCATGATCATTTTTACTGATACATATATGGATTTGACATCTGCAGCCTTTTGGCCTTTTAAATAGTCTGGTCAGCAAAATTGCTAGTATGTAGGTCAATTTACCCATTTCTTTCCAGATTTTCTAGTGCTTTTTTAATTTTATGGTTTCTGCTACGGTATGTGTTGCTGCTTTTCTCGAGGAAACAGAGCAGAGAAGACTTGGAAGATATTCAGCAAACCTTGTTACAAACTCAGGAACATTTTATTACTTACTATATTTCATCATGGCAATGCATTATATAAGTAACACTGACAGAAAGGCTCTGACCCAAGAATTAGAGACCAGAAGTATTGATCATACTGCTTTCAGGTTATAAAAATATTTGTTTAGTTGTAACTCACATACACCTTGAGATGGCAGGAGTGATAATAAGCTGCTGCTGAGCTGGTGTGGGGAGGGGGAATGGTGCAGGAGCACACACATCCGACTTGAGCATGAAGGTACAAGCCACTACAAACCTAGATACTTACAGAATAACTTGGGTTGGGAGGAAACCCAGGCTCAAGGCTGGTCAGGTTATATAGGCACCAAGGGTGTACTCTTATACTTGCAGGGTGATGGCTTGCTCTTACTTTGCTTGGTAGACATATGATTTGGGTCTGAATTGGACCTTATGTGAATAACCACGACACTGAGTGAAATGTTTGAATGTGTGATTCCCCTTAAGCATACAGGTGGCCCTGGTGAATTTCAGTTACCTCCAAAACATCCTGATGGAAATTTGTCTGAACGGATTGCACATGACAGCTGTGCAGTCTGACACACAGCATAGGTGAACCATATCATCAGTGTGTTAATTTGCTCATAACAGAAGTCCCCAAAACACTGATTGATTCCCTTGATCACCAACAAAATTTTTCTGGTAATCTCAAAGATAAACAAGTGAATGATGTGTGATTTATCTAAAGATTTTGTTTTACTTAGTAAAATGGAACTAATTGCTTCAGGCTGGATGTGGAAGAATGGCTGGATGAACAGGGCCATGGGTCCCTGGAAATGTTGTACAAGCAAACCCCATGTTAGCTTAGCATAAGTAGGCCTCACTTGACATAACTAGGTCGCACACCATGATAAGGGGTTTGCAAAGTATGCTGCATCATGCTGACAAGGTTGAAAGGGCAAGGACAGCAGCAAAAATAAGGAAGAAAAGAGGTTTTGCAATATAAAAATAGAGAAGTAAAAGCCACGAGAATGAGGAAGAACCCTGTGTTAGAAACCACAAAGTAGGAGGAGTATGTAAAAATAACCTTTTGCTTTAAACCAATGAACTAACGACGAGTATGAATAATTATTGATGAGTATGAATAATTATTGAAAACATATAAAAGTACCGCTGTACTCAAAATAAACTGAAGTTTGCTTTACCAATCACATTGATTGATTGCATGCCTTCCCTCGCCGCCATCAGCTGGAGATCTATAACTTATATCTATATCTTACTTTTGAAACAATTTTGAAAAGTGTTTTTCAGACCAAGAATTTTTTTGTTTCTGTTTGTGATACGATTGGTTGGATTTCAGCTTGGTTCTGCCATTCTGCTGTATTAAGTATAGCCTTTTCAGGAAAATTAGGATCTGTCTGTTCTTTTCCATTTTGAAATCAAGGTATTTGCTCAAACAGCCAAGCACAAGATGTTACATAACTCTGAACCTGAATGCAGCAGGATAAGGCCTGTAAATGATGACCACAAGGTAAGTGTCACAGCACTTGCACATCTGTGCTAGACGTTCAGGCCATGCATGAAATACCTTCCTAGACCCACACTGTGCTGATGGTAGGTCTTGCACCAGGAGACACCAAATTCTAGTGAAAGTTAATGATTCACGCTTACTTGTGTCTGTGCCTCTGTGTGTGTGTACAGAGAGATACTTGCGCATATAAAAAAAATAAATGTCAGCTCCAATTTAGCACCAATTTTTAGGTAACTCAGTTTTCTACAAATGCTGGTATGTGCCTCATTCTGGAATCCACCTACAGATAGCCAACAAGTAAAGAATCCTGGAAAACTGTCATAGCAACATTTCAGACTGCTGTGCAATATTGTACCTTGTTTCAAAACTGACATCCAAAAAATTAAGTTTTATATCCAGGACCTGTTCAGTACTTTTCTGAATCAGGGCCATTCACTATAACTGTCCGTTGCCTGTGCTGTTGCTTCACGGCACATTTTTAACCCATGAAATGCATTCTCAATAAAAATTTATAAAATTGCATTTTCATTATGAATTGCCTCATGAACCTTCCTAAAATAATATACACTCTCACCCTTTCACATGAAACAATAACATTATTTTCATTAAGCAGTGCTAACAGATAACAGCTCTTTCCCTCTTTCCCCTTTCCTGTCTTCTTTGTAAACAGATTTTTCCTGTAAGAAATCATGACATGAAATTCATTCCTGGAATAATGAGTACAAACCTGTATCAGATATCAAGGATCTTGTTTTCATTTTCCTGTTACTGTACAAATGAAATAATCATGAATGCCCAATGAATCACCCTAAGTCAGAAGGACTTTTTAAATTTTAAACAGTTCATTGCACCACTAAATTTATGACTACCTACCAGAGTTTACATAGGGAAGCACAATAGATCAGCTGCTAATTAAGAACTAAACATTCAGCTGAAGCAGATACAGTGAAAACATTGCCTTTTACACAAGCTAGTGGCCCAGTTCCAAAGGTCATGTATGAGTCTGTTGCCCAAAGCATCAACACCTTTTTTCTTCAAGTGGAGCCAATTGATGAAATCGCAAGTACAGTTCTAGTGCAAAGAGATTGCAGTATTGTTGCTTAAAGTATTCATTGTCCATATTATCTACTTCAACAAAATCTTGAAAATGTCCTTTTCCCTCTTTTTCATCCCAAAGGTGCTGTGACTCTATTGGAGCCCCGGACAGCGGGCAAACATTCCCTTACAGAGTAGCCAGTACACCCACCCCTGCATAGGGATACCTTTGTGCCTGAAGCAGAAAGTTGTGGCCATAGCTCTGTTCCTCCAGACAGGCTCTCATACATTCTCCAAGCAGAGCATTCATCTTCTCCCACTGCCATTTGCACTCAGAAATGCCTGCCTGGAGTTTCATGTCCATTCAGGACCAGCTCTCAGGACCTTGTATGCTGTCCTTGCCACATATTGCTCATAGCCACACAGCTGCTTGATCTCTCTGTGCTGTTAGACATAAAAAGACCAAAGTACTCAGAAGTCAAGACCCGTTATTAATTTTCATATGGTTCTGCAAGAAGCTGGTCGACACTTGTGCTCATTATCAGGACTAAGTGTAAGAACTGCTATGCAGTTCTTAGAGCAATTATAATTACTCTCTGTTTTTGATGGCAGATTTTCTATATTCAAAGCACATATAGAGAATTTTTTTGCGGGTTTTTTAAATATTTTTCTTTCAGTATTGACCCCAGTCATAGAGTCACTTTCCAACTTGCATTTGTAAGGAAGGCAAAGAGCCATTCACCTTTTGCTCATGGTCTTTTTTACACAATATTCAGCCTGAGAGAGCACAAATATTCAGGAAGGATCTTTGGACAAGTTGAAGGGAAGCTGGCTGAAAAGGACACAAACACTAGAAAACTCATTTGGGTTTTTTCATCCCATAAATCCAGCTGCTCTCAATTTAAAATTAGTGCATGTATCCTTCTATACTGCTGGACTCTGCAATTGCAGACAGCAACCATACATAGCATGTGTACCATTCCTCTTTCTGGTCCTCTTTTTCTCTCTCACATAAACCAAAACACAGACAGGCAGAGACACACAAGAGCACACATGCACGCAGAGTAACAGCTTGTCAACAGCTTTAGCAAAGTAAAATACAAATGATAATTAGAAACATGTGACCCTAGAAAAGCAACACAGAAAGTAAAAGGTCATCTTTTTCCAAATGACCTAATTAGAAAAGCTTGGAGTGTTGGCTACAATATATTGGTTTTACACAGCTTTTTAACATAGACTTCCTGTTTTAAAACAATGAAATTTATTGGTCATAAAGAAAAAAAAAAAAAAAACAAAAAAACAAGGGGAAAAAAAACTCCTGGCATTTAATACTGGTAAAACTAGGTCTCACAACACCTACCTCAAGAAATCACCAGCCTTCTAGATCTATCAACAGAGCACTGTTTATTTGTCATCCTATAATGACCATCAAGAGGCCAGCACCAGGACAGCTGCCAACTCATGCGAGAGCCTGAAGAGACATTGCAGTGTCTCTCTGGAGAAAGACACTCCTCATATGGAGGAGGCAGGCACAGGTGGCTCCACAACCCTTGCCTGTGTCATCCAGCTGGAGCACCCTCACCTTGGCTGAGCCAAAGGCAATGTGCAGAGGAGGGGGAAGGGACAATGGAGTGAAATAGAAAGGAGCTGAAAGCATTAAGAAATGCATAAAAATATGGAAAAAGGAAGGTAGGGATCTTTGTGCAAGAAAAGGAATGGACGAGTAATTCTTGCCCAGGGTCATCTTAAAAAGATCATGGGCTACAGCCAAGGGTTTTCCCCAGCTTAGTTTCACATACTCACTTCTTACTCCACATTCTTGTTTAATAATTTTCTTTGTTCTGGTGAACATGCATGCCATTTATTCCTGCAAAACTATTAATCCTAACTTATTCATTGTTTAGAGAAGCTATATTTAGTTTCAAATAAATCAAACTTCTCAGGCTTGTCAGTTTTAAACAGTTTAATTATGGCAGCTATTCCCACACTGTAGAACTTGTCCCCACCACAGTGGGAGTGCAGGGTGGGGGGTGCAAAACCAGCTCAGGACAGCAGTGAGGGGAGGACATGAGCTGGCTCCAAGTATGGAAGTAGGATAACCAACATATTGTGGGTTTGGACTGAGTTAATTAAAGCGAGGGACAGAGTTCATGAGGGAAGAAAAAGCTAGAGAAAAATCTTGGGAAGTGCTGAGTTAAGACCATACTCTGTGTTATTAAAGGCAGTCTAAGCAGGTTTCTGTACTTTTAGCTGAAGAGAAGCCCAGCTTTCATATGGAAGAAAAGTTTAAAGCTGTGCGGCCATTGTAGAGGTGGGAGGGTGAAGTTTGAGTTTCTACACCCCTGGGGGCTTAGAATTTCTCTGCTCCTAATGGTTTCATTGGGAATCAATGGCATTGCCCATTTCTCAGGCAGTCTCTGTGTCCCATAGGACTGAGCTGGATGAAGCAGCATGGAAAAATAATATATGCTGTGTATGTAATGAGCTGCTTAACCATTTTTTCCAAGAATCCAAAAGCATGTGATCTTCATTGAAAACTGCAGATGCCAAATTAAGAGCTTTACATTCGAACTCTATTTGAAAGTTTGTAATGGAAAAAAAAAAGAAAAAAGAAAAAAATAGAAAGGAAAAAAGATGCATTTACTTGGTAAAAAGGCATAATGTTTATTTCATTTCATTGTTCTGAAATGAGTGTGTGGATTTTATTCAGCAGTTTATATGTGCTGGTTTAAGAAGAATAAATGTCAGATTTTTACTGTTAAAGGTAATTTTATTATGAAAGCCACTGAAAATAGGGGTTGAAAAATATTTGAATCTAACAATAGTAGCACAGTGATATTGTGTATTAATAATGGTTTCCTCATGGTAATATTTTCAGTGATACTGGGTATCTCACCCATAGGACATTCAGATATACTTGATGATTACAATAAACATCTCAGAATGAAAAGCACTGGAAAGATACCATATCATTTGTAATGCAAGTTATGTGAACACTTAAGGTTAGAGAGTGACAATTAGCATTTTCTCTATATCACACTGAAAGTGTAGACATTATCCTCAAGAGTCTTTTTTTTTCCTTTTTCTCCATATATGCAAGAGGTCCCAAGACCTACTGAGGCAGAATCAGGCCCCTGTAAAATATTCACACCCCCATGGGGCTGTATGTTGATCTAGGGAGAATCAGGTCAGTAAGATGTTACTTGGTTTCAGAGACTGAAAGGTACTAATTTCATATGCCAGTTAATCAATCAGATCCAAGGAGACTGAGGAAATGCTTTTATCTTTAAAATGACAGGCATTATTAATGTTACTAGAATTCCCCTTATATAACTTTAATACTTTCAGGACTTTTAAATGTCTGTACAATGGGAAAGCTTCTGAAATATGAAAGGCAATGTCCCTTTCAGATTTACTAGCATTGCCAGCATGGGTGTGGGAAGATGAAATATGTTCTCAAGAAAAAGAAAATGTTGGACAACAGAAAGGAGAGGTGTATTATATAGGCACTCATAGTGATAGCATTGTAGCTGGTTCTGGAAAGAGAAAGACCAGCTGTGGAGTGGGGTTGCAACCATCTTTCCCACTCATAGGTATGAAAAACATGAGTTTTGAAACAACCATTGCTATTGACCTTGCACACTCTCTTGGAAATTTGCAGGACGAAGTCCAGAGCAACCAGTCTGGAAAGCCTAAGCCACAAGCTCCAAGTATGATCATGAAAAGAAATGTCTGACCTGTCTACTCCGAGCATCATAGCCTCTGTATCATAGCCTTTCCTCACCCTTCCTCAGACGTTCTGGAAACCAATGGCTGCTTAAAAAAATAGATTAATAAAGGACTCTATTAGAATTGCAGGTCATGTTTTCATAATCTCAGGTTAATGGGATGCCAATCTCTCCTCTGCCCCAGGACAAGAAAAAAATGTCAGAAAAGAGCCATTTCTTTTTATGTACAGGCTATTAAAGGAAGTTCTGCATTCTGTACTTCTGATACACATTTGCTTGGACCACATCAGCTCATGACAAGAACATGATAAGCATAATCTGCATTTGTGCTTACTCAAGCTTCTAACAATTCCCTAAAAGGGTGTCAACATGCATCTCAGCTGGGTGAAGCTGGAGGAAGCATGCCATGATTTGAAAAAAAATCAATCATTCCCTGAACTACTCCAAGAACATTTTTCTCCTAATGTACCTGAGAATTAGTAGGAAAAGGTGTACCTCATGGGCAGAATGTAATGTAGCAATGAGTTACTTGAACATCCTTGCGGGTTATACTTACTGGCCATGTACTGGGCATTTAGCAGCCTGTCATTACTATTTTGCTCTTTTCTTCCCAGGCTAATGGAGTTCCTGAGAGCAGTTCAGTAATGGAGCTCCACAGGAAGTTAGTGTCCCTGCTTTTTCGTCTTTTAGTGTCCCCTGCTCTTGTGTCTCACCTTACTTAATCATCTTTTTACTATAAGACCTATGTTAGCTATCTCATATAGGAGCGGAATCTCTGCCAAACTATGGCAGAGCTCAGGGGTTGGAGAAGAGAGATCACAGAAACAGCAACCCACGCAACTTCTTGTTTTTGCAGCGTGAATAATTCACTACCACCCCACACCTGCTTCTCTTTAAAAATCAATAAGAAAAAATTTCCCAGTAAAATGATAGAGGTGAACAACCAGATTTTTGTACTGAAGTTCATGTAATCTGAACTTCTGCTTTTTATGATACTTTTCATTAGCATCACATTAGTACAGCACACAGAGATTTTTATGACAGCAACAGTGATTCATTGCCTTTGTGAAAGGTAATTTGAAAGTCTGCATAGAACAGATCTGTAGAAAATCTACAGGATATTCCATTTGGTTTTTATGATTCAAGCTTACTGTAGACTGTACAGTCACAGTTTTCCATTTCTGCTGGAAATACTACAAGCTATTTTTTTTTATTATCAACTATGATGGAAACTGAAGGTTACCCATTCTTATTTTCAGTCACCTACTTTCTTTCCCTTTCACACATATGCTTCATTGATCTGAATTCCACATTAATTCTTATCAGAAAACAGATTTAGTTGATCACAGAAAGTTGCTCAATCCAAAGTAGAAAGATTTTTGCTTTGTTTGGCAATGAGATGCAGTTTTAACACTGGGGTTTCAGACTTCATATTTCATAATCTAACTGGCTATTTTGAATGAGGCAATATGAGCAGAGAGGCAATAGAATATGCACAAACAGTTCTGTCAAATGAAGTTATTGTAATATCAGCTGGCTTATTACCTCAGTATCATATTTAAAAAGTTTCTTTCTTCACAGACGTCCTATGTACAAAATAATTCCTATGTCCTTGGTCTAAAGCTGTGGAATTTTTCAATTTTCTTCTCAGCAAATACCAAACCAGAGCACTGACAGTGTCTTTCACTACTGTCTGATCATTAACACAATCTGAAAGGCTTGCAGGATATGCGCAAGGTACTAACTTATTTGTCCTGACCTATTAGAACCCCAAAACACTGGTTCTGCACCAACATGAAATACTGAGTGTCAGCCTCAGTAAGGTATATCCCAGATCCAGGTTGGACTCGCAAGTATCCCACTTGTGCCTGGCAAAGAAGGAAATGCTGTAAAGGTTATGTTTGCCTCAAAGGCAACACCAGACCCAGGAACTTGCTTTCTGGAACTGTTGCCTGGGGGCTGCTGAATATGTTTATTGTGACTGCAGGAGTGAAGCTCAGAAGTGCAGCATGCGAGATACCAAGCTCTCACCAGGGCCTGGTAGGAGAGTAATTCAGAAGAAATCTTCCCTTTCAATTTTTTTCTTCACATAAACAATTCAAATAGCTATATTCCTCAACAGCTGGGAAATCAAACACAGAGGCAGCTCCTGGACTGTACAAAAACTGTCACCAAGAAGGTGCAGGAGACTGGGAGGAAACTGGGGGGATACTGTTAATACACCCACAGAGAAATAAACTGGGAAGCTGCTCCAGAGCACAGTAAGGGTAGAAGAGTAAGCTGCTTGCAAATCTACAGTAGGTGGGGGTACAGCTCTTGTCCCACAAACATATCCAGCTTCTATAGAATGTGTTTAGAGCCCATTTTGGAGGGCTGTTCCAGGTCTCTCCACTTTTCATGGAGAAGTAAATGCTGGATTCAGTATATGCAGACGGCAACATGTGTGAAACACAATTTTATGGGTACTGGACAGCCATCAGGAAATGGTGCCTTCACATGTTACCAAAGGCTATAGTCCAGCAACAATAAAATACCCCACCAAAATTGATCTCTGAAGCTACTCCAGTATGTTACTCCTCAGTTTGAAATAGTTATGTACAAAAGTGTGGTCTGTGGCATCAGGAGAGCAGGAGACCCTTGATTTTGGTTTTTCATACCCTTAGAAAGAGAGTAAGTAATTTTGTAAGCTTTGCATGGGGCAGGCAGCACTGCCTTGCACAGGAAAGATCAGCAGGACAGTGTCAAAACTTCTGAAACTTATAAGATCTAAGATCTCCCTGTTGTTTTTGCTTCAGACTAAGACTAAGAGGTAGATGTTGTCTTCCTTCTTATCTTATGGATATCTTGATATCTGGCCTGGGGAAGACATGGGCAAAACCAAAGGCAAAATCTTTGTGCCATATAGCTGGTATAGCTGGTGAATTATATTTTCTGGTGAATTATATTGTCTGGTACCACTGCCATGCTGATCAGCGGCTGTCATTGCAGAGACCAGCAACTACCCTAAATCATCGCAGATCTTAACAGCAATACTTGCACCTAAGATGGGCTGGAGGTCCTGTTCCACAGCAGCACAGATATACCTCTTTTTAATTTAATAAGTGTTCCAGAAAATATGTCTTATCACAGGAATATGGGGTTGGCCAACTCACCAAAGGCTTGCAGTAGCCCACTGGGGGCTGGTACAATCTCCACAGAAGAGACTGCTCGGAGCTCAGCAGCTCCATACACATACTCAGAAATGACCTTGTTGAGCACATTGCTCTCATTTTGGACACATGGAACTGAAATGACATGCAGAAGTGCTGCTTCTATCACCCCTCCCAGCAGTGCCCTTATGGCTTGCTGCTTAGGGTAGGGGAGCAACTGGAGTGCTCAGAAGCATCAAGCATCTGCCTGACTAACTGCTTTTACAACCACAGACCAAAGGCAGGATTTTGCAATAAGCATCTCCTTTTTAAATTCAACCCTGAAATTTTTTCTTAGGAATTATTTGGTTATGTTTCAGGCTAGCCTGTGGCCTTTCCTGAGAAACAGACTCAAGAAAAGGTGTACAGGTGCTGAACAGGAATCTCAACTTTAAAAAAAAAATCTTCAAAGTTATTTCCTTAGGGTTATTTGAACCAAATAGCATTTGCTGAGACAAATGACAGCTTGACTGGAACAAGCCAATGAAACACATGTGCACAAGTTACAGCTTGTTAATATTAAGAATTGTGTCTTTCTGAATGACAGGTAAAAAACCTCTTTTGCAACATTGTATGGCTTGGAAAGAAGCATTTTCTTCTTTTGGCAAGAATTTAGGTCTATTGTTGAATCAAAAATCACAGAATGGTTTGGGTTGGAAGGGATATTAATCATCTCATTTCTAACTTCCCTGCCATGGGCAAGAACACCTTCTGCTACACCAGGTTGCTCAGAGCACCATCCAACCTAGCCCTGAACGCTTCCAGGGATGAGACATCCACAATTTATCTGGGCTACCTCTGCCAGTGCCTCACCACACTCTTAATAATGAATTTGTCCCTAATAGCTGACATAAACCTATCCTTTTTTGGCTTGAAGCCATTTCCCTTGTCTTATCACTCTTGTCAAAATTTCCTCTCCAGCTGTCTTGTAGCCCCTGTAGGCACTTGAAGGTATTCCAACTACTCTCAGGAGACTTCTCTTCTCCCATCTGAACAACCTCTTCACAGGAGAGGTGCTCTAATAATGATTCATGCTAGGGAACTACAAGATCATCATCATCATAATTTATTAGAGGTGGTAGTGAATTCCTAATTATCATTAATAGGTTTCTGAAAAAAACACTTTCTTTCCACTAAGTTTGTTTTTTACTTTTCCTCTGAGGCAGAACTTGATATTTATATGTAGATCAACAACTCTTAATTTGATTTGTTGTTTGTTGTTTTGGTTTTGGGTTTTTTCAGATGGACTGCTAACTCATCATTTTATGGCATTTTCACAGCATTTGCTGTACTTTTTAAATCTTCACTGGTCCTTTTAATCACTTGGAAGGTGGTTTTTTTTATTTTAAAGCTAAATAAAATTTTATTCCAAATCAAACATTTATGGATTAAGATCCATATACAAAATCTCTTGTACCTGCATTGAGAATTCTCTGCTTGGGATGAGTTGCACAGGATGGTTTGACTTTTGTGTTTTTCAACATTTTTGAAACTGATTTTCAAAACTAATTACCTAGCCAGTCATGAATACAATTATTCCGTTTCTAAAAGTAATTGTGTATTTCAATATGAAGTCTCAGGGGTCACTTCTATTTTGTTTAATATGACAGGGCAAAATCCAATTGATTTCCATAGCAGGAGCAGACTAAGAGAAAGTGCCCATTCAACTCTCATAACTGGATAAATCTTAATTTTTAAAAGTAAGGCTTCATTCATCTAAGCTCACTTTACTGGCATGCTTCCAAATTACAGATATCCAGTGCAGCCCTTGAGTTTTGTAAAACTACACCATCATCTCAAACATCTTTACCACTTCTTGTGAAACGCGTATGCCAGTGTCCCGTTGTACTAGACACAAGATGTACAGACATCAGTCATGACACAAAAAAAATTTTAAATATACATAAATTTTTATTATTCATGTTTTTCTTTTCTTCAGATTTGTCCCATCTGATTTACAGCTAAATTTAAGTCTCCATGTTCTCCATGAGCATAGCTCAATTTATTACACCAGCCAATTTAAGTGTACAACCTTATCTGAAATATATCCTAGATCAGCTTAAGATATTCTAGGTCAGCATAAGATACTTGGATGAAAAATCAAAATATTTAGGATTATTTATTATTTTCTTTGAAAAAAGTAACACAGTAAACCTGAAAAAAGCTCTTCTAAGTTGAAATCTTGACTTTGCCAAAAATTCCTTGTGTTCTATTGGGAATTAATTTCATCTCTCTCTGACTCTGCTTTCTATCATTGTAGGGTTTTTCTATCTTTTTTCTCGCCCATCTATTCTGATCCTTAACACTTCCTTGGCCTCCTCCTGTTTCTAATGATCTTAATATTTCCAGATGCCACTGTAATACAAGTAACAACCACAGATTTCATACAATTTCTGCTGTGGCAGCATGAGATGGACTAAGTCTGATGGGTTTATACCAAGGTCACATGGGGCTTTTGTGTAATGAGGTGCTTTGGGAGAAAAAATATAAAAGACATGGTACTGTTTTATGATTTGTCATCAGCCAAAGCCTGTAAATTCTGAATACCTTAGCTTCTCTGTCTATACAGGGGAAAAAAAAAAGAAGAAAGAAAAAAAAAGAAGAAAAAGTCTGTATATTCTAGAATGACTATCAGTAGTTATCCTCTTCCTTTCATGACGCTCTCTGTTAATGGGTGTGAGCTCCAAATAAAAAAACCAAAACATCAAGGACAGAGTAAAATTTGTCCCACCTTGTGAATTTCAGACTTCAGTTGTAAGAACATAGTCCTTTCCTCTCTGATCCTTAAATCTGGCACCAGCTGCAGTAAGGCATCTCAAAGCTCTTTCATTACTGTAAAACTCAGAAAAATTTGAATTAGAAAGTAAGGAAATATTCTCAGGATATCAGGAAGCATTAAAGGAAAAAAAATGGGAGGCAGATTCCCACTAATATATGTGATTTCATAAAGAGTTTTTCTTTTCAAATTCTCCTCCAAAGTGTTAGCCCGTATAATGAATTGGACTAAGAGTTATGCTATAAATGCAAAAACTACTGTAAAATATGATAAAAATGATGGGTTAACAATCTACATGGAAAAATAGTGACAAGACAAAATAACAGGGATTTGATCTTTCATGTGAATATTCAGTTCAGTCTGTGATGAGAAATAACATTAATAATGAGATGCTATATCTATCAAAAAATCCTGGGAAAGAAACTTAATACAAAGGAAAATATTAATCAGATCCCAATGCTTGTAATCAATACATTATTAACAACTTTGATAAAATTGGATAATTAATACATAGAACTGTCATAAAAGCATGTAGAGTCTTGCACACAACATGAGCTGTTGCTTAATAATAGAGAACCTGGTTTAGTCTAAAACTTTCATAAACAACATCTTTTTATATTGTCCTTTATATTCAGAAAATTATCCCATTTTTCAAGAGCTCTTTTCTCAGGGTGTTAATAACAGAGTAGAGAATTTTTGAAAAGGCTTTTCAGAGATAATCTTCTCAATTTTTAAGGAGTGACTGCACATCTTATTTGATAGCAGCAATTTCATTTTTAACTGCATGAAAGTTGCCCTTGAGGTATATTAAGGATGCAAATATTACATAGGCACATATCTTTAAGGGAGTCTGCGGTGCACTTGAAGGGTATGTGGAGGTTTTTCAGGACTGCTTCTGCTGTTTTGCAGGTTGATATTGAACTGGCAGCTCAGACACTGTCAGACATCTTTGAAAATGTACTAAGTGTATAACTGATGCATTTTACAGCAAGGCTGGTGCTGACAGCCTTTAAGATCCAGAAGCACTAATTCAAGTCATGTCCTGGACTCACTCCGATAGCAGTCCTCATGTCTTATCAGTCCAGCTGCAAAGAGTTAGGGGTCCATTAGGCTAGAAAGCCAAAAGCACTCAGCTGTGAGCTTTTATATGCCTCTGTTTTATGCACCTAATGTACGGGGATTTCAGAAACTGTCCTGCAGCACTTGGCTCAGGTGAGACTGCTTCCATTAGGTAGTGGTGAACATGTTCTCACACAATACAAGAAGGATATTTACAACACAAGAACCCTTGGTGGGAAAATCTATTCCAGAATAGGTCTGTGCAAGACAGGATGTTTTCCTGCCTGCAAAAGTATCTTGGTTTGCTTTTATAGAAAATTTACCGTGTGCATAAGGGCTTACCCAAAAACAAGGGTGCAAAGAAAAATCACACCTTTCACTTCCTTCACAGAAGTGACCCCAACAAAAAAATATTTAATGGTTTTTTCCCATGACCTGGCATGCTGATGGAGTATATAGAATTAACTACAAAAGAGTATGGAGAGTTCGAGTGACATCTGATACATAGAGTCACCTGAAATGTCTCAGGTTGGATTGCAATGAGATCTGATATTAGCCAGCTACTGAGGAAGATATCCTCTTGTCTGGGAAATCCTCCCAGAAATTCAGTCAGCAAGAACTAAATGGTCAGTGAGAAAAAGCCAGCACAGGAGTGACATCCTTCTGTTCCCAGAGGTTTGATTCTCTCCAGCTTGTTTTTCCTGTTGAAATGAGATCCAGCTAATAAAGTTCTATATAATATATTCAGATTCCTGTGGTAACAGTGGATGCTTCTTTTTTTTTTTCCACAACATTTTTTCAAAGTCAGCTTTATATGTATGATTCCTGCTTGCCAAATATCTGCCCCAATTGAAATCTATATCTAGCCTGAAACATTTTGTTTTGTCCTTTGGTTGACCGTCTGCGCCAGTGAAAGACATCCTTGTGAAGAAGTGCCCCCTTGCTCCTGTGGTTACCAATACTGTTCCACAGTTTCCAAGGGTGATGTTATCATATTGCTCCAGCCACCCTGTGCACCCTGTTGAGTAATTTATTGGCCAAGATCCTAACAGTGGAAAGGCCTGTCTAGAATCCTGCTGAATTTTAAAAGGTAGGAATATTGCACTTCATAACAAGCAGCCATTAATGATAACCAACAATATAATTCTTATGGAATTTTGCCTTGCATATGCATGAAATTCCCAAGCATAATAAAAAGCAAATGAAATAAGTTAACCTCTTGTGTGCCATGCTTCCTGGTACATAATTACAGTGTAGTGGAAAGAGCATGACCCTGTAGCTGTCCAAAATTATAATTAGCATTCCCCATACTGCAGGCTATTGTCTGCAGGACAGTTTTTCTCTCCTCTATTCTGACTTGTGCAAAATTATACCCTTAAATGTGAGTTCATGACCCTTTCTCCAAGCCAGCCTTTTGTTTTCACTGTAGCCCCAAAATCAATAGCCTGGCAGGATGTGCAGCATATACCCACAGGCTCAGTTTGATGCTCATTCACTAGATACATATGGTGCATTGTAAGGATCTATATGAGATAATAATGATTTTCCACTTTTCAAATGTAGCCACATGAAATTAGGGCATTCGGCAGAAAACACTGCCAACTCTTTATGTCATCCTGTTAATGGTGAGTAGCAGAGTCTGTACATTTTTCTTGGACTACAGAGCAAAAACCAGCTCAAAAATCTTCTTGTTTCTCTTCTCATGTATAAATGAATCTGTGCATTGTACCTCATTAAAGCAAATGGAGGCACCTCATTAACACTCACCAAGAAGTAGTTTTCATGTCAGAATTGTAAGTCTGTATAATTCTGACATGAAAAGTTTTACCAAAGGAAAGCTCATTTTAATTAAGGTGATACTGACAGGTTTTAGCAAAAGATTAACAATCAGATGTTTCGAATTTTCCCTAGACTCAGGTCTGATGGAAAAATATGATCCTTAACACAATCTGGTTTTTTAGTTGAAAATTTCTGGCATTGTTGATTAAGGGTTTTGACTTTCTAAAATAGTTTTTACTTTTATCTTTCTTCTCTTCCAGATGAATTCATGGACCTGCAGAGGTAAAAATGTAACTGTGGGCAAGCTTCCCTAATTTTAATTCCAAAATGAGAAGTCCTATTTTCAAAAGTGAAGTTCATGTAAAGCCCCAAATAAGTTCAAGCAAAGAAAATAATCTAGGAAAAAAACCTCAGACAGATGCATGGTTTATAAAGCAATTTTCTCATGGGACCCTGACTGGTGTACTGGTGATCAACACTGTTACAAATTAGGCATCTTTTAAAGAATCAAACGGGGAAAAAAAAATTAAGCCTCCTGTTGTTGAAAAGTCTTTCATTAGATTTCTTTGTTAACAAAAGGTAATTTTTTTCTTATAATTTTAATTTTTCCTGTGATGGTGGTGTAAGAAAACATTTTAAAAATAGGTCTCTTTTACTCCATTTATTTTCAAATAAGTAGGATTCACAAATAAGTAGGATTATCATAGTCCAGACATCTAAAACAGCCCTCCAAATCTGAGACACAGCTGCTGCTGCCTGATCTGAGACATTGCTTTTACATGTGTTTCTGTACAATTTTAAATTACATTTTCTTTTTCTGCCTAGATTAGGAAAAAACCCTTGCCTCATCCACTGTGAGTATGGTGAATATCCATCCATTCAATTTGTCTTGAATGAACTTTTTGTCCTTAGAAGGCCAAAAAGCAGGCAGTACCTAAAACTGAAGTCTACCATCAATTGTACCACAGAATTACTGGCAATTAACAGAATCACAGAAGGATTATTGTCTTGGAAGGGACCTCAAAAGCTCATGTAATTCCAACCCTGCTGCCATGGGCAGGAACACTTCCCACTAGTTCAGAGCCTCATCCAACCTGGGCTTGAACACTTGTAGGGATGGGGAAGCCACAGCTTCTCCAGGCAATCTCTGCCAGTGCCTCACCAAACTCACAGTGAAGAATTTCTTCCTAATAACCTCCTTTCTGTGTGTATGCACTCTCCCTTATCTGATCATTCCGTGACCTTCTGAAAAGACCCTCTAGTCTCTTCCAGGCTCTTTTTTTAAATGGAGCTGGAAGCTCTAAGATCTCCCCAGAGCTTTGTCTTCTTCAGAGGCTGAACTCTCCTAACTCTCTCAGCCTTTCCTCATAGCAAAGGTGCTCCAGCCCTCTGAGCATCTTCATGGCCTCTTCTGGACTCCCTCCATCAGATGCACCTTTAGGCTCCTGAGACTATGCATACTCCGATGAACACGGATCTTGCTCCAAAGGATGCTGAGATGGTGCTCACCATGTCAATGTTATCCAGAGTCAGAGCTTTATACCATGCCAAACCCATGTAATGATTCTTTGCAGCAGGGATATAGCTAAAACAGCCCCACTTTTACTTTTGATATCCAAGTGGATACAGGCAGTGTGTGAAAGGTAAAAAGACAGAATCTGATCACTGACACTCTTCCCTTATGTGGTACTTTTTGACTCATTTCCCAGTTTACAAATAGCCAGAGCTGAGTGAAAATTTTGTGATAATTAATACAACAAAATTTAGCCTCTTCCTAATTTGCAAGCAAATAATGATTTTTTGAGCAAATTTTTATTCAAATTTATCAAATGCATGCTGCACAGTTGTTTGGTTATTTCACAGCTGAACACAAATAACTCCACAGGCATATTAGACGATTAAGTTCTGAAAGTTCACATATACTGTTTAATTGTAGCTAATTAACTAGGAGTTTTAGCCTTATTTTCTGTGTGAAGGTTAAGGAACAAGCTGTACAACTATCAGCTATTTTCCTTCTCTGTTTCTGAGACTGGTGCATTACTAATTTATCTAACTCCATGAGGTACAATGAATTTACTTTTCCTCATTTGTGTTATAGTTTTTCCTCTGAAAAGGAGGAACAATTCAACAAATTGTAAAATTTTGGTTTTGAAATAAGTGATTCAATTTTAGTCTTCTTATAAAATCTAATAGCTTTTTTGCTTTTTCATAAAACATGACTCAAACTGCAGTGACACACAGACCTTATGGCTGGCATTACACTAGAAATTTTACTATAAATTTATGTTTAAAAATTACCTGCTCAGCTAATTGAAAAAATGTTTTTCAATAAATTGACCTCCATAATAATACTTCAGTTTCCTCTTTATTTGGAATCCAAGATTTTTTTAATGCTTTCCTTATATTCTAGCATTTGTACTTTTACATATTTAGATCCATATATTAATGACAAGGAAGTCAGTATTGTGAAATTTTGATAATTTTTTATTAAATACATAAACACCCCTAGATCATGAGAACTTTTAGCTATTGTATAAAGGGGCTTTTAAGTCATATAGCTAACCTTTCCCAGATTTGCTCTTTTATATGGAGAAAAAAAAAACAATATTAAGTTTGTTTCCATTATTCAGTGCCAACTGAAACAACAAAAATATTGACCTGGTATTTCGCATCTGAAGCACTCCCAGCATTCCCAGTCCAGTGCAGAAGTTAAAACTCTGTGCTTTTCCACTGTGCAATGCAGAGAATGTGGTGGGAACAGAATAGCAAGGCAACTCAGCTGGAAAATATCTCAGATAGATGAAATATTTGTTGAGCAGTTTTCTCATGCGAATATGCCTCTAGCTGGTATATGCCAGTCACTAGTCCATGGCATTTGTTTTATCTTCTGTCTCTAGGATTTATTCTCAAGGAAAAACTGCTGCGTAAGGCATCATAACTGCAGAGACAACAGAGAAATGTTAGTTTTAAAAAGAGCTCTATCTTTCATAGGTCTAACAGACAAAGAGTCAAGTTTTAATATTCTCAACGGTCCTTTCTTTAGATAAGAATTTTATAACAAAGGAACATTAAGGCAGGTTCCCTTTCTTCTTCTCTGTTAGATTCATATGCATTATTGCCGACAGGACATCATTTTGCATTTTTTAAAGATGCAGACATCAAATTTGATAGTGTTGAATTTAAAATGAACAAGAACTATATTATTAAAAAACATGTTATCCCCAGATATACTGATGTCTCAACAAAATCTTTGTGCAGAAAAGGAAATAAGGCACATATAAGTGTTTATCAGCTTTGCAGCACTCAAAACCAATGTCCTGAATGAAGACAGCAACATATTCACTGGTAGTTATCTGATCAAAAACATTCCACATGTATAAATCAAAGCTAGGAGGAAAAAGAGCCATATAAAGATGAGATAGATGAGAAAACAGCCACATGCTTCTCCTATTTAAACAGTCAGGCTTTAAAAAAAGGCAAAATGAGAGCTAAGTGAATACTCTTTCAGGGTTCATAATCTCACAAACGCGTTTCTGAATCAGATAAAGATACATAATGATTCTGTTTTCCAGCATGATGTGGACACTTACCTCTATGTAGAGCATATTTGAAGGTGTGTGTGGACAAAAAAGAGAGCTAAGCCTAAAAAGGCATGCAGACAGCTGTTTAATTCAATTAATATTACAATCGATGTTGCAAAATTAAATTAATATTAACATTATGAAGAGAAAGCGCTCTGTACACTAATGCTTGTACAATAATACTTGTGCCATCCTAATTTACTGCTGACCTACGCTGAGTAAAAAACAGCATCTGTATGTTACTCACCTCCTGGATGTGGCAGTTACACAGCCACATCAAGCAAGACAGAGGGTGTCTCTCACATGTGGACAAAATTCCCATGGAAAGGTAGCTCAGTTAATGTCACTTTCCTCTCCAAGACGACCATTCTGGAGAGTCTTTCAGTTTATAAGTTATTTTTGTCTCTGACCATAAAGGTTCAATAAATAGCTCTATCACTACTGAAACTAAAGACCTTTGGCTTACTTTCATGCCTAAGGTGTCAGTTCCTCATGAAAATTTTCCAGAGGGGCAGACACATCACTCTCCCATCTATGTTTTTGGGTTTCTGAAGGATATCAGATTATACCATCATCACCACCCTCACAGCATATTTAGATGGCTTGCTAACTCTTTCCACAAAATATGTATATATTTGATGGGCTTTTTTTTTTTAGATACTATTTTCTTGAGCTTTACATTTCAGTTACATATCTAACCATTTCCTTGTGAATAATTTACAAATGAAAATTCCTATTAAGTTTGTAATAAAACACACCTACTCTTACCACATGACTTTTTTAATTTAGTGCACTTAGAAAAAACTATTATGTAAAATACAAAACAGCACTAGTGGTGGAAACACTGAGACAGTTTCAACATTTGACTTGCCACAATGATTTTTCAGGAGCTGTTTCTAAGTTAAAAGAAAAAAACATCCATTGCTGGAAAGATGAAGAGGGAAAACCAATAATTGTGAGAGTGGATATCAGTCCTGAGTAATTCTTATGTAATTCTAAATCTTTCATTTGTACAATATCATTTTCCTATGTGCTTTAGAAGAATGATAATTAGTAATCTCTTTATGTGCTTACAAGAGCAGAAATGTCATTGATACAACTAAATTAAATATACTGGGAAGAACAATATGCTTGGATTGGCCCCAATACCAAACGCATCCATGGTCTTAAATGCAATAGGAATTACCTACTTCCTTGAAAAAGCATGAATCATAGAAACAGAGGATCATTCAGGTTGGAAAAGACCTTTAAAATCTTCATGTCCAACCCTTAACCCAGAACTGAAAAGAACATTAACCAAGGTTCCCAAGTGCCACAACATCTTTTAAATCCTTCCAGCGATGATATCTCCACTACTTCCCTGGGCAACCTGAGAGAGTTGTTTTGACAGAAGTCAGTGATTTGGATGGGCTGCAAAGGGCCACTTGCTCCTTACCAAAAGATCAAAGTGATCTTGAACATGTTGCCTTATGCTTGTTACACACTGTATGTTATAGTCATTACCAGCTTGCCTAAAGAAAAATCAGTGGGAAACAGGACAAGAGATCAGAGCTAGGCACTCCTTTTCAGACTGAGTTTAAATGGCTTTACAAGGAGGGCAGAGCTGCTTGTAATGAAGAGTTAGCGGTCTCCAGTGGATTTGCACCTACAAAACTGTTTGTGAAAAACTTCTTAGCAAAGTCACAGAATCATAGAATAATTTAGATTGGAAAAGACCTCTAATACCATCAAATCCAAACATTAACCCAGCACTTTCAAGCCCACCACTGGAGCATGTCCTTAAGCACTATGTCTATACATAGTTTTGAAGACTTTCTGGGCATGGTGCCTCCACCATTGCCCTGTGCAGTCCGTGCCAGGACTTGCCCACTGTTTTGGTGAGGAAATTTTCCCTAATATCCAAACTCCCTGGCTCAGCTTGAGATTGTTTCCTCTTGATGTTTCACTTGTCATTTGGGAGCAGAGACCAACTCCCACCCAGCTACAGCCTCTTTTCGGGTAGTTGTAGAGAGTGCAAAGGTTTCTCCTGAGCTTCTTTTTCTCCAGGCTGACCATGCGCAGCTCCGTCAGCAGTTACTTACCAGGCTTATTCTCCAGACCCTTGCCCTGCTCTGTTGTCCTTCTCTGGACATGCTCAAGTATGTCAATGTCTTTATTGTCATGAGGGGCCCAACACTGAAATGAGAATTCATGCTGATTACCCCAACATCTTGCACTGAAAACTGAGTCGCAGTTTTTCTCATTGCAGAGAATGGAGATTTTGAATTCACACTGTGCAAGCCAAGGTGTGTCCAAAAATTCCTCAATTTGTCGCTGCCTCTTGGCAGCGTAAAAAACATTTGGAAGCACAATAACTTGCTTTTTAATTGGATTATCAGAAATATCAAAAGCAGTCTCATTCAGAGTGGAATAGTGTAGATGCCTTCAGGGACCACCAGCATAGAAGCAGGACATTGAGGGTGACATGTACGTCCATAATTTTGCCTTCATTTTGCACCTACCTGTGTAGATAGGCACTCGAGAATGACAAGGTACTCAACCAAATCACAATTTGATGTGTACATACATTAACTAATGTATTAAGTTAATGCTATGCCCGTTCTAGCTCCCTGTTTCCAAGACATCTAATTTAGTAGTGAGAAGATGAGTGTGGAATTACTCTGAAATTTTCTCTGTATGATGGGGATGACACAGACAATCTCTAGCTCTTACTTATCTTCAGTGATTTGGGGTGTTTTTAAGAAAAAGAACCTAGTATACTGAGTTTACACATCTCAGAACATATTTGCATATCACAGATAAATTAGTTATATTTATTAGATTAGATTAATTTTATTTTATTAGTACTTACAGCACACCAGACCAGTTATGATTTTTTTCTTCTGATGAAATACAAGGAAGGGAAAGGCATTACAAGAGGGAAAAAGAGAGCAAAATTAAATGGTTGTTACAGGGGTCAACATTCAGTCTGTGACACGGTAAGGGAAGAAGGCACCAGTTCTGGACTTTTATACTTCACTAATTGCTTTGCTTTGCCTGCAACCCATGAAACTTCAAGTCACCAACCAGTGATCCTTTACCCCAGAGCCCCAAGGGCCTAGGGGCTACTATCTTTTCCAAAGTTAAACTCATTAAGATTCTCCCATCTGAAACTAGGGGGGAGTTTTTTTCTGATTAACACTTAAAAGACTGTGTTTTCTAAATTTAACTCTTACTCGTCTTTGTTCTTTAATACAATGTTCTTTAATACAATCTTTAATACAAAAATACATAGATACTTTGACACTTAAAAACAATCTGTAGAGGACTACAACATCTGAAGATACCATGTTGATTCTGTGACTTTGCTAAGGAGTTTTTCAGGCTAATGATCCCTGAGCTTCTGCAATGTAAGACCTAGTTTTCAACTGTTTATGATCCTGCCAAATACATTTGGATTCATCTTTTCTCTATGAAGTGTGCTCTATTTTATTTTCCTTGCCAAGGATATGAGATGAGTTGTTGTTTGCATCTGGAGATCTTAATCAGTCCAGTCACCTTTCATAAAAGAACAAAGAAAACTGTTTCAACAAATGAGAAATTTGAAGGAAGTATTATAACTGGTATCCCTTGGCTCACAGAAGCAGCTATTACCTCCTCCTACAGGTCCTCCCACAGCTGTAACCCCTGCCAAGTCTTCTCTAACTTGGCTTGTAGTCAGTACTGTGATACTCAATTGCTTTGAATCAGTGTTGATGACTGAGATAAGGCAAACAACATAAAATGCTGGATATTAAAGATAGAAATTCTTTTGGTATGTACTTGCCAAATATTGCTGATGCACCTGTTTCATGTTCAGAGTGGGAAGACAGTCAAAAAGGAAGTGGCTAGCTTTGAAAGAGAAGCAATAATTTCAATTTCTGAAAATAGCCCAGATAGAGAAGTGGGTAATAAGAATACATTACTAGGTAAATGTGTTTTGAAATGCACTTGGGCATTTTTCCTCTGTCACACACAAATAGTATATGCAATGTTTTCAGAGAATAAATTCATTTTAATGAGCCTGAAGTGCTTCTTATCTATATCTACCATTGGCAGATCGAAGATACTGCTCAGTGACAGTTGGCAAAGGTTTGCCAAAAAAGCCTGTGGTGAAATCCATTGTTTGAATTGCCCTTTTCCCCCTTATTTTCAGTGTACTTCTCACATAATGGAGAAGACTCAAGATGCTATTGTACACAAGCTAACATTCTCTGGTATACAGATTTTCTAGGCAACATATTAATTTTCTCAGTCCTCCACAGGAGCACTGGCAGAAACTGCACTGCAGGTGGGGAAATTATAACAGGTCAGAAACTTGTAGGTGTGTTGGACAGTAGAGGAAATATTGGTCACTGGTAAAAGAAGCCTCCATTAGAACGTGAAAGTCTGCAGTATCCTAGGATGTTAGGGATGAGGAAAAAAGCATTCAGCGGGTGACATATCTGCTCTTCTTTGCTGGCCAAATCCAGTTAGATGGTACACAAAAGTGTCTTATAATGAAGTGAACCAAGATTTTCCACACCTACTAGGGTGTAACCCTGGGTCTATGAAAAAATAAAAAGACTCTTTTAGAAACCACAGAACACTTGTTAGTACTTTAAAAGATTGTACAAGCCAGGAGAAAAGGGTTTTATGTTGGCTAGTTGAAAGAGAAAATAGAACTTACTAAGAAGTATGGTGTGATAACTTTTTCTCTTTTTTTTTTTTCTTTTTTTTACCTTTTTTTTTTCTTTTCAGTTTGACCATGAGTCTCTCTGAGCAAAGCAGAAACTTTGCAACCTGTGATTCTGGTGCTAGGGGTAAAAAAAGAGCATGAAATCTATGGAACTTATACTAGAAAAGGACTCTTGATTCATTCCCACACATATACGTATACACCAGTACATAATGGAATCACAGCATTTTATCTGTCAGTAAATACAGAGGTATAAGGCAAATGTGGTGATTCCTGTACCTTACAAAGCAAAAAGAGTTACAAAGACTGATTATACTGGCAGGCAGACTGCCTGGTGTTAACATTTCAAGTCTGCTAATCAAACAAGTTCCTGAGCTACTACACAGCACATGGGAACCATGTTAGGGAGGGATTGAGAAGGAGAAATGACAAATCCCCAGAGATAGCACTTGAACCATTAGAACTGGTTGATCAAGCATACCATTCAGACAGTAATGTCAGCACCGTGGGACCAAAAGAAGGAAAGCAGTGCTGGTGGTACTGCTGTGCTTCCACTGCAACTATTAAGCTTTGCTGAGAAGCAGGTCCAGAAAAGATTAACACACTGACATTTTGAGTCTCTTGTAAAACCTCCTTTGAGTTAAAATCCTACACAATTTGATATGATAATAAACATTAATTCCACATATGGAATTTTAAAAGTAAGAATCTGCTTTCAAAAACACAAGCAGCATCTGGACATGCTGCATGTATAAAATTAAATACAAAGCTTTGAAAAAAAAATTCTATTTAGAACAGAGATATGTCTAAAATTTGGAGCATCAAGTTTTTTTGGGGGATGTCTAGACTGCAGACTTTGGCATCTGAGGATTCCTCTAGTGCTCAGGACTAGGGGACGAATTTGGGATGCTTTGTCAATTCAGATATTTAAATGCTATTCCCTGGCTATGTTCTTATTTTAACAGGTAGAGAAATACATTGTAATACTGGGAACATCAGAAAACATTCATCACCATGCCTTTGGGATGTGCCTGGCAATCTGTAGAGAAGGTACCACATACACTACCACTTTCAATTGCCAGCTCCCAACTACTACTATAAGGAATGAATTTACACTTCTGAATATCTTCTGTGTACTTGACCCAGCTCTCAGACTGTTCTTCAGTGGAGGGTGTTTTGCTAAAAACTGCTAGAGATGAAAAGTGCAAGGATGAAGTTCTCCCACCTGCATAATCTTACAGATCACATTCCTCATTCCTGATCCTGAATGGTATCCCCAGCTTGGCCCTGAACTCTATCTGCTGGTGTTATGCTAGCAAGACAGCAGAAATTCCTGGAATAAAGAGAAAAAAGCTGGAAACAATTCTTATTTGTGACATGTAATAAGGTTTGAATGTGCAAACATGAACAAGAAACAACAGAATTAATAGGTGAGGTTTTTAAATTATATTTGAATTCTTGAAATCGGGGTTACTTTCAAGACTTCTGTAGCACTGCTAAAGTGTGACATCAAATGCAGCCTGGATATTTGGGGATGGTAACGATCAGTAGTCAGCATCTCATTTTGGAACCATAAGGAAATCTCACAGAGTGACAGATTGTTGATCTCTATAGATCAACCCCTTGATATCAACATGGCAAGACTTGACCCACTGTCTAAGAATCCAACTACAAATTCCTCAGATGTCCAATGACACTGAGCATATGGGTCTGGAATGCTCAGAATTGTATTCAAATTCACCTTTTCCCTGTAGATTTCTAACTTTAATGCGTGAATTTCATCTCCATTACTACCTTGGTCCCTTGCACATATTTCTTTAAGATAGTTATCTGAAAAAGAAAAAGCTTTTTTTATAGAAATCTGAAACATTAGAAAGATGTTAAGAAAACTGATTATTGTAGCTAAAATAGAACAAAAGTAAAATCAAATATTCTCTTACTTAATAAGCACACTGATAAAAAATCACTTGCAAAGATTTTTAACATAAAAGACTACAAAAGCCTAAAAAACTTGTTGTCACTTTTGAGAAACACAGTCTCCTCTGAGCCTTGAGTGACTTCTCTGAGCCTTGTGAGACTACTGAGCACTGTATATTTTACCAACAGACATGACTAGCATTGCATATTATCAGGATTATCTTCCTTTCTTTATAAGGACATTGTAGCTCATGTGGATCATGTCAACCTCTTCCTTTGCCATGTCTTGATTTGCCAGTGGGCTGAATTATTCACTGTCTACAATCTGATTTTGCATAAGTACTTTCAAAGAAATAAAAAAAGAGGATCTAGTGAGACTAGTGCAGGGAGAATGAGGGACAAGATTTAGTCCATGAGACATGCTGGGAGGCACTTGCAACTTGTAAACAAACCCTGCTATTTTGCATAATCTTTAATAATGATGATAGCTACTTAACAACTACACTGAGTACAATGAAAGAAACTAAGTGGAATGGAAAAATCTGCAAGATCAATCCTCTCTTTATCTGTGAATTGTGGTTAGCATCGAGGTATTACTCCAGAAAACCCCCTTGACACTGTTTTTTATTTCAACTAGGAAGATTTATTTT
Organism: Molothrus ater; assembly: GCF_012460135.2. Taxonomy (NCBI): domain Eukaryota; kingdom Metazoa; phylum Chordata; class Aves; order Passeriformes; family Icteridae; genus Molothrus; species Molothrus ater. The sequence continues at coordinate 59,309,317 of NC_050511.2, forward strand.
ACAATTATGCTTCATTGATAGAGCTAGCAGGGTCAGAGGAGATCGCGCAAGAGATGAGAAATAAGCATATGTGACAATCTCCAGGAAACTATTTACATGCATAAAGCAAAATGTTTCCAAATCTAAGAGCAGTGCAAGCTTGAAAAAAACGCATGTAAGCATCGTTGTTCTGAAAGCTGGGCTGCCTCAAACAGACAGGTACCCATCAAACCAGAATAGGGGCTTCTGTGCTGGTAAAGGTCAGAATTTGGGCTGGTATGGACCCTGGTGGAGTAGAGAACAGGGGATACTATCTTTCAGGTTGGGGTCAGATCCTGTTGCAAATTTGGGTCAATCTCCATGCAGGGAGGCATTAGAGCTGTAGAATGCACTGGTCTTAAAAAGTTGATGGTAGTGGTGCATGACACCACTGACAACTAACCCTGACACTGGCCTCTAACTAGCCTCTGGAACAGTTTGTGATATCACGGTCATTTTCCTGAGCGAGAGTTGTGTTCAAAAAGGATTGAAAATTTTAAATAAAAAAAAACAGCTTTCAAGCAGTCTAAACTCATAAGTTATTATAGTGTAAAAGGGCAGTAAGAGTAGGTGTTCACCTGTCAGTCTGCTCTATAGAAGACAAGAGCCTATTTCTGCTCTTCCATGAAATGACTTTTAAAAAAATTACATGGAGAAAAAAAAGACACCAACAAAAAACACAACATCTTTGCTACAGAGACATTTTTAACAAGCATTCCAGAAAGAGCACCAGCTATCAAAAAGGCTGCCAGGACCAGAAGGAGCCATCAATCGAACAAGTTTACATTTCAAAGTTTTTTGAGAACAGTGAAATGTCTTTACCCTTCTTGATGGGAAAACTACAGTGCTATAGGAAAGTAGCTATTTGCTGCTTCTTACATTTATCTGAAGCAAGCCTTTAACCCTAGGAATGGTGCTAGAGTGCTAGACACACACACACACACGCACACACACACACACACACACACACACACACACACACATATATGTTAAGTAGCACTCCTGAGAGTTCTGCTCAGAGCTGCTTTGAGACTGTGGAGTCAGTCTGCTCTCTTTTCCCTTTCCATATGCCATTGTTCAGCTCCAGGGCTTCTTTGAGATAATAGAGATGAACTGGTTAAATTTTTAAACACTTTCCTGACAGTGTTTACAAGTCAGCAGAATGCATCTGTCTAATTTTGACGTTTGTCAGCTAATTCAGTCAAATTCCCTCATGTGACATAGCTTCATTCCCACTAAAGGAACCTGCTGCAAACAAAAGGCCACACTATATTGTATGGCATCACTGCTCCCAGATGTTTTAAAATTAAACTGCTAAGCCTCCCTGTGCCTGTGAAACTTGAAGAGGATAAAAAGAAGTGGAGTGATTCTTAACAAGCTGTACTTTCTGTATCTGTGCTACTTATTTCTTTGTGCTTGATTTTTTCTGAGTCATTTGAAAATGATTAGGCAGCTCAAATAATTGTTTCCTGGGTATATTAGCAGAACTATAATTGTCATGTTTAAAGCTAAAGTTGGTAAAGACCGCAGTCTACTCGGGAATATTCAAAGTTCCTATACACAACAGCTCTCAGATAAATGTTTTGAAACTTTTATTACTAGTTTCCCTAGTAGTTTGTTTCTTTGTTTCTTTGTCAGGACCCCAGATGGATTCAGTCTGATCCTGTTCCTCATTATATAATGGCACTGCCTGAACTCTGGATGGAAAGGTTGTTGTCTTGCCTTTGGCCAGCATTTTGCAGTCACTCCCATATGATGGCTATTGAATACTCTCTTTTGGGTAGGAAGGGTGCATGACAGGCCTTTACTCCTCTCTATGTGCAAAAAAGAACAGATACCATCTACAATTACATATAATTTGTACAAGCCTCAGACTGACTTATTGGAATAAATGATACTTGGTGTCATTCATTGGTGGGGGTGGGGGGGAACAGTTACCAGTTACCATGCCAACTCTTTGTAAATACCATTGGTCCTCAATGAACTCCTTTTGACCCACTGGTGTGAGGTTGTTGCTGAAGTGATGTACATAATTCTCTCAACACTGGTCCATTACTTCTGCTCAGGTCAGGCCTGCAGTGTAAACTCAAAGAGAATTAGCAGCCCTATCAATAACCAGCTGTAGAACTGCAGTCCAAATGATAGATCATAAAAATCCAAGGAAAGATGAATAAAATGTGAAGGAATATGCATGTATATGCTATAGTTTGAGCAGCTGCTGTGGACTATCAACATCATCAGGAGATTTCAGTACATTAGCATAAATTCAAATGACAAATGTACAGTGCTATTCAGAGACTCATTAATTTGCAATGGGTGCAGTGCTCATGACATATTAGTGAAAAATTCAAATGTCTTTGTAGCATTGTGAGTTTAGTTGCAGGACCTAAGCTGCTAAAATGAAAATGTGTGCAATTTTTTAGCAGTTTATTGAATTATGAAGTGTGATTACTGTATATGTGCATCTTTTTAAGCAAACGAAGTCCAGTGTGCTCCAGCACCAAATTGCATGGTTTGTGTTGAAATCTCCCTGTCAGACAAATTCTGAGCTGGAGCTGAAATACCAGCAAGGTGCTGGCTGCTGCAGCATGCAGGCTGAGATCTCCCCCTTCTGGGAGAATGACATTGCCACGGAGAAAAAGAAAATTTGGTTCTTTCAGGTCTTCTTTGTTATTCTCCTGTCTTGTCTGCCACATTAGCCACTGGGTGTGCTTTATGATGTTTAGAAGAGCCATAATAGCAGAAATAAAATAATGTTATATTATTATGTGTGAGCATGATGGCTTCCTCTGTCATTCTTTATGCACAACCATAGCCTTTAAATGGAGAATAACTTAGACATGTAGTATATGAAAAATCTTAGTTGAGAATAACATATCTTAAGCTATGGTTTTGTTATCTGAAAAAAATGGAGAAAGAAAATGTTTACATTTTTATATGGGGAACAAGCCATCCATAGCACTCTTTCATAAAACTGAGATCAAGCTTGCAATTACAGCATCTGACAACTGAAATCCATCCCAGTGGTGTTTATCCTCAGTGCCTTGACTCTGCTGTGGGTGTGCAGCTCTGACACACTGCTGTAGCTTTCCAACCTCAATGAATACTGTGAACTCTACTGCATATTTTTGCTTCCTCTTGGAAGTTCACATTGTTCATTTGGACCTCTGCAATATCTTTTTCTGTCCCTGAGTTTACATGTTTTTCTGTCCACCAGGCTGTCACATCTAGTGTGGATTTCTTTTACCAGAAAAAAAATATCCTTGAAGTTATTGCTAGTACTTTTTCTGAGGAATAAAAGTCCTAGTTCTGAAGTGCAGGAGCCACAGTAGCTAACTGGTAAAAAAATAGCTGATATTTTCAAAAACACTAGGGTTTAGCAGCACAACCTCTGAAAAATTTTGAAGCAATCTGAGTTTTGGAGACAGGGAAATTAGCTGCCAGTTGCATGTCCAGACTCATCAGATGCTCTTGAACATTTGAAAGTCTCTGTAAAATGAAATATTTTATATATACACACCAGTCATTAGGTAGTACAATAATAAGAGCCTTAATAAGGTTTGAAACATCTCTTAGCATATTTCACACCTCCAAATAAAAGGAAAGCTGTTTCTCAGTCTTACTTCTCATCTGTGCCATGCCACCTCCCATGTAAGCTATGGTATGTCACAGCTCAAAAAAAACAAGCCCAAAAGCAAAATGCGACAGAAAGTAACAGCATGTCATGTCTTCCCATCCCTATGGGGAGGATCGCATTCCTCTGAATTCCCAGCTTCTTAGTGTTTTGATAATCATGATACTTGCCAGGTGACCTAAGCTGCCAGTGAACTACAAGAGCATGTGAAGTGCTTTGCGCTATCCACATAAGGAAGAAAAGAATCAGCACATCACCAAATTAAGACTACAAATAGTTATAAACTGGCTTAAAGCTATAGTTTCCGAATCTCACAGAAGGATTAGGATGCTTGTCTGACCTCAGCTTCCACCCCCTCCAAAGGCTTTCAAGGTAGATATCCAGGGTGAGATCATAAAAACTGCATGAACTTCCCAAGAGAGTCAGTTGAACTTCATGCCCTAACATCATACCCTAGCATCTTCATTAACCTTGCCCAAACCTGACCTGAATGTCCCCATGACTTGGATCTGAGCTATTGGAAGCACAAGAAATTATTTTGAGAATGAAAGGGCAGAGAAAATGTCATGTTGTGATGCCAGCAAAGGATGCATCTGGGTGTGGAGATGTCAGGATCCATTTGGAGCCATGGGTTTCAGCCATGGGAAATGCTGAAAATCTGGAGCAACACCCAAGACTGAACAGTTGTTTTAGACACAGAAGGGCAAACATTTAGCCACACAGCCTGTCCTGGGGGATTTATAAGAGGAAAGGGACAAGAACAAGGAGACCCATGTCTTCATGGCCCCTTAGGTTGGGAGAGCACAGCAGCCACCCCCCAACTTTCCTTTTCCCTTTGCAACTGAAATTCCCATTTTAAACAAGTGAGCAGAGCCTTAACACACACCTACAAACATACCCAGGCACAGAGTCACTGTCTTAACTGTAGCTGGGATGGCCAAAGGTCCCTATCCAGCAAAGAAATACTTCAGTAGCCCTCAGGTGCCTCTGTCTCTCAGTCATTTATTTCCCTCCCCTCTGCCCAGGATAAGACCAGAGCCAAATGTGTGGTGCCATGGATGATTGCCTAATCTAATTTTTGGTGCCAGCAGGACCCTAAAGTTTAAATGACAGCTAGGGGATCAGAGGAGCCTGGAAATTAATTCATCACCCTTCTCCTCCCACCACCCACAACATAAGTGCTGAGGGTTGAGTCCATTAGCTAAATGCCACCATGAATTCTGTGGAAAGGTAAAATTTTATTTTGTGAGTAACTCTCAAAAAGCCCCGTTAAAGGAAACAGGGCACAGATGGTATTTCTTATGAGAAATATCTTTCTTTCATTAGTAGGCAGCACTGAACAATAGGCCTTGGTTTGAAATATAGCACCTACTCTTTGAAACCAATTGCACAGGTTTCCAAGTGCACTTGATATTTAGGCATGAACAGAGAAAGCATTTTGTATCTAATCAAGAGCACAGTCAAAAAAAAAAAAGCTTCATTGCAAGAAATTGATTTCCATACTGCAAAAGGGTTTGCTTCCCTTTCAGAAAAGCCCTGATCTTCTTTTCACTTTGGGTTTTTGTGGTTCTCTTATATCACACTACTCAAGAGGCAAGCTGCTCTGGACTCTACATTTCCAGGAATGACACTGATTGCAGGAACATATTCCAAAAAGAGGTACCACACAGATGATCAGGTGAGAGTCTGGGTAGAAACAGGATACTAACAGGGAAGTCCCATCTTAAAATCCTACAAAATTATTATTAGTAACAGAAAAATCCTAGCAGATGGAGTTTAATAAGATGAATTGAAATTTAGGTTATGTCTGCATGCTGGCAGAATCAGTGAACTCCTTCTTCAAAAAAGTCCCATCATTGGAAAAAACTCAGGTCTGAGTTTTCAAACCAGTGAAAATCCAGTCAGGTTGTCAGCTTCAAAAGTAAAACTTGGTCCAAAGTCGTTAGAAAAAGGAAGGTGATAATATTCTTAAGCTTATGACACTCTTTGTGTTAACATCTTTTTTTTTCTTGTACAGAACATGTTTGTACTTCAATTGACAAAGTATTTACAATGAGAAGATATATACTCACCCTTAAGCCAATTAATTCTGGGTTACAAAGCTTGTATTTCAGAACAGGCATGAATAATTCAGTGTTAGGTTGTTTAAGCGTGTTTTGTAAAATAGAGCTGCAGCTTTTGTTTTTCTTGAAAGCTTCTGAGAAAAAAAGAAAAAAAAAAGGTTTTTTTTTTGGTTTTTTTTTTGTCTTTTCACCCCTGGGGAGATCAGTGGCCTTTTCATGTTCCACATTGACTTGCGTTTTTGTTTTTTTCTTACTAAGTTGAAGAAAATACAATTTAAAATTGAAGCATTAAGGAGTAAGGAGTATGGCACTATACATGGCACTATACATGTGTGTCATGGCATATTGAACAGGTTGTGGTGCTTCAGACTGCTTTAATCATGACTAGTATTGCTGGACTGTGAGCTTTTACGATGCTGATGAGCAGAAGTGCATCCACATGTGCACTTTTGGTTTTTTGAGCGCAAGTCTAACCTGACAAATGAGTTTACATAGCTGAAGGCAAGGTGTATGAGTAGTGCCTCCCCACTGCCTCTTCAGGTGCATCACATTATCTTCACGCTGTCTCATGTTTAAACTTAAAAAAAAAGCCTGGGTAACGGCTCGATGACTGCCAAATTTTACCTAAAACTTTCTTTAGCACCCAGATTGAAGAGACAGCAAAAAGGAGGCATTTTTTTTCTAGTCCTTGCAAACTAGTGGCATAGTTGAACTTGTGTACAAACCATTTACAGTCCCTGTTCATGTCTGAGTCTGCAGTGCTGTATCAGGGGAGAAACTTCATTATGACCCCGTCACAGTTTTTGGAACTTTCATATTTGAAGTCAGTCATTGAGGAGTATTTTAAATCAAGAAACAGCAGAAAACCAGGAATATTACAGCTGATGGGTGTAAACTGTCTCAAGTGAAGTAAGCTCAGATAATCAACATTCATAATGCCTGTTGATAGAATTGAGGGACTTCAGGGTCCTGCTAAAAATGTTCTCACACAAGAGGGCACATGTGGTCAATCAAGTCTTGATAAGTACTGTGTGGTAAAAAGCAAATGACCTCAAATGGGTAATATGGGAAACTGCTTTGTTCTATTTTTTCAATATGTGCCTAAAATTTCTTCAGGTGGTTAAATTTTATGGTACTTCTGTGGTAGCTGAGTTGAGTCTTAGTCTAGGCCAATAACCACTGGATAGCCAGTTGGATGTAATCTCTGTATCTGTCCAGACCCCTGCAGTCAGAGAGGGAACAATGCATGGTATGGCTTTGTCTTGGTTTGAAAGACAGGTGTCTGCTAAGGAAGGCAGGAGCCTCCCTTCAAATGGAAAATGGAAACCCTCCCTCCTCCTAAAATTATTATAATTTTAAGGGACTCCCAGGCAAAGATATGGGAGTAGGAATAACAGTTCATTTTAAGAGAAAAAATAAAAATAAAATAAAAATGCAGTAATACAAAACAGCACTGACTGAGTCAGAATATGACCTGACACCCTGTTGGGTAGCAGCCCAATTAAATGGTGGCTGCAGTCCTCCTGGAGTGACAGATGTGGTTCTGTTGAAGCAGTGATCCTGTAGAAGGGTGTTGTTTTCCTCTGAAGGTCCAGTGGTGTTATAGATAGGCTTGGTCTTCCTCTGGGAATCCAGTGGAGAGGAAAGCTGCTCTTCTGGGAATTCAGTGGAAAAGGCTGCTGTGGTATTCCAATCTCAGATTATATCCAGGTAGGAATTGGCTCCTCCCCCTGGGCAGAGCATGTCCCAATGGGATGATGTAATTTTATCAGTCATGGAGTGACACTCAATGGCCCATGAACAGAAGATATCTCCCCAATGGAGGATGGATTGTGGAAGACATAAAGAAAACTGCCCCACCTGGTTTTAATAGGTGGCCCAATTAACAGGAGATAACTGCCCCACCTCTAACAGATGGCAATAGAATACACAGCCCCAGCCACATCTTGCATTTCCAACCTAAGATAAGCTTTACAGTCCTTATGCTACCAGCTGAAATACTGGAAATAGTGGTGGAAATAGTGTAATTTCTTAGTGATTTTGAGCCAAAAAAAAAAATTATAAAAGTACATGTCAGGAAGGAACAGTAGTTCCATTTTAACCCAATTAGTAATGTTCCTTGGTTTTTAGTTATTAAATAGTGATAAATCTGACAGAGGAAGATGCCAAGAGCAACTAGACTACCATGTCTTGGTAGTCTTGATCTAGATATAGTTTTTGTAAAGACACAATAGCATGAGACCCCAGGAAGTAAGTCAGAGGGATTGTTTGGGTTTGAACTGTAAACACATCAGCTGTTTCACAGATGTTTCTCATACACATGGACTGATATTCCTCATTCCTGCAGTTGCAGAAAGTCTTAATGCCTTCACAGAAGGATTAATCATCACAAATCATGTTTGCTTTTCGACCTGAGGAAAGAGATTCAGACTGGTGCCACCAGAATAATGGTGGCAAAGATCCCAGTAAATGTCTTTTTCAGAACAGGGCCCAGTCTTTCTGATCAAAGAGATTATGTACTTTCTTCCGTGAGATGAAGCATCATGAATGCTGCTTCGCTTATCCAGAGTGGAGGATAGTTAATTCAAATAGTCTGGGGCTCCTTAACAGGGCCTGCATGGCCTCTGCATGGTAGTCTGGTAACCAGGATGGAGATGTCCAGAAGATGTTGACTGAGCTCAAAATTTGAGAATTTCTGCTATTTCCACACTGGAATGTGTGAGCACCTTGTCCTTGGAGAGAAGTGGACAGTTTTACCTTCAATCCCAGATGAAAGATACAACTATATCAGTCCCAAATGAGTGAGGTCAGAAGGGGCAACTTTTAGTTTTTAAATGAACTCTAGTGTCATGGATAATTTTTATCTGCTTTCTCATCCCATTCTTTTTGTTTCTCATCCTCAAGTCTGCACAAAGACTGTAAAACTGTATTTCATGCTCTGACACCAGCTACAAATCCAGAAGGTGATGAAGATAAAGGTTATATAAAGTTTATCTTTTAACTTCTTAAGGAGGCAATGCCTAAGACCCAAGGTTTTCTTAAAAAAATCTCTACTCAGTATTCACAAAGCCTAGTTAAGTCATTTGGGCATCTCAAATTGCATGTAGACTGCTTATTAGTCTCTATTTTTTTTTTTAATTTCATTCATTTAAACTGAGATGCTTTGCTTCAGAGAGAGGAACAGACAGCAGAGAGATACAAAGCTTCCTGAGTCTCTGTTATATAGTGGAAAGCATAAATGTTTGGAGCTGCAAAACTGTGTAAAGGGACCTGATTATACAAATACATTAAACATCTCTTAAAATCTTCTGAAATTATATTACAGTAGCCACACAGTTAAAGGAAAAAAGGATCATCTTGTTTGAATACTCATGGTCTATTCTATTTGCAGAAAAACACATTTCTGAAAAAGAAAGGATGGAAAAGGATCATTATATAGGCTAAGTCCAGGTAACAACGCGGGACTTTCAGTTGTCTCACGTGATAAAACGCAGGGACATTTAACATTTTTCCTCTAACCTTACCCCAGCTTTCACACAGTTGTCTATTTCCTGTGAGGCAGACATATTTAAACTGTCGATTAATAGGTAATGTAAGTTTACTTAGATGTCATGTAATGTTGCTATCCATGTGGAAATACATCAAATGTCCAAGTTTGCTCTCAAGGCTATGGCACTCAGTAAAAATCTTCTCCCATGGGATGCCTAGGCTTGACAAATGCCTGAGGATTAGGCATAGTCAGCCAACTCCTTGTGATGCAAAATTACAATCTTGGCTTTTTCAAGTAGGACTACATTTTTATTTTCTCTAAATCAAGAACCAAATTTGCAAACAGTTCAGGTTGTATAAATTTGTTATTGAATAAAGAGGTCTTGCTAAAACCCAGGAACTGAAGAAATGCCATAGCTGAAACACTCACTTAAAAATTTTAAGAAATTCAAGAATGTCTAAAAGCCAATTGTTTCTTTCAATATTTTTCATACTTTATACCCTATTGCTATAGCACTAGGTAATTGATAGCTTAGACCATCATCTCCAAAGTCATCCTGACTCACAAGTTGATATTCCATTGTAAAAGGTGAGAACTTTATGTTATTTAACCTGGAGTAAGGCATCCTTAAATTAAAATTTTATATTTTAAATAGGGTCAAAAATCAATTAAAATGCTTATGTTTCCTAAAACATAACGTGTAAAACATATAGAAAAAATTGTCTCTAGATATTGAAAGTTGTTGTCTTTATCACACTGTGCATCGAAATTCCCAAGGATGATTTAACGAGGTTTGCACATTAAAAATCTTTCTTGTTACAATAGAGGAAATCATAAGAAATATTAATGCCCTCTGTGTGGTGCCATGGAATTCAAATGTCTTTCAAATGTTTTCACTCCAGGAACACTTTGCTATGCAGGCCTGTACTTGGCAAAGATTTTTCAGTATAAAGAATTTATTAGTTATGGATGATGATGTTGGTGTGCTATACCCTAAATACCTGGAATTTGCCTATGTTAAGAACAGCTAGGTCTTAACTTCAGAAGGCTTTGAAGAAATGTTCATTGTTCAGGCTGATATAATGGACTCCTTGTCAGAAACACATGAGGCTACCCAAAGATATGATGACATTCAGTTGTGACATATTTTTCCATTGCAGTAGTGATATCTGACACAAAGCAGAGTAATGTGCTCAGACTGTGCTGTCTTAGAGAGTTTACCTCAAAGCTAAAGGGACACAGACCTGGTTGAATGTGCACCTCTTTCTCAAGGGGGAGAACTTAAATCAGGGAAGCAATACAAAAGACTCTCAAATGGCTGTTTAACTTTACAATTCACTCAAGAAATGCATAGGTGGTATCACATTCATCTGCTCCTGCCAACCCAAACAACAGGTCAAGAGGAATCACCCTGCCACCATAAATCCAGTCCATGTTTCATTCATGGAAAAGAAAAACATAACTTCCCCAAGGACTTAATGCACAATTACAGTAAGAATGCAAGAGAGAGAATAAATACAGCCTTGATAAAAGACAGAGAGAATACTGGAAATATAGACATGAACTCAATAAATGGGCAAAATGAAATGTCAGAGAAAGATTTCAAGCTAAAAAGTATTGGGAAGTGAAATGTCCAAAATACATCTTAAAAATTAGACATATGTTTTCAACAAATGTGGGAAATGCAAGCACAGAGAGGTCCCAAGGCCTCAAACATACAAGCTCGGAGATAGAGATGGATACAGTATTTGACCTAGGACCTTGGAGAAGGCTTGAAGCTTTAGGATAGAATAGTGAAATAGACATGAAATAAGAATAAAGATTTGTAGTTTAAGGCAAAATATGTTTTAAGCAAGTAGAAATATGCCTCATGTAAACAAATAAATATGTTAAGCAAGATAGTAAAAAACAATTAAAATCTAACAAGAGAATTAGTTATAGAATTGGTAAAAAATAGAAGATAAAGCAATAAGTTTCTGTAGAGTTACATGATTGGATAAAAAGAGAGGCATTGCAGCAGAATAATGTAAAATGTAGCAATTAGAAATTGGTTTATGAAGATGCTAGCGAGCTTTGTGGAAGCAGCTGATTATATAAGAAATTTATAAAAGACATTGTAACTAAAGTTATAGCGGCTTCTGATGCATGGTTTGCTGATGTGATAGCTTTGGATGTAACAACCTTACAGTCTCGCCCTTCCACGAGACTGATTTTGTAATCAGACAATACATGAAAATAAGGTGCACTCTGCCATCTTCTATGATTACTAAAACTCCTTCATTATTTCTTGTTTAGCAATGTATCATGAGTTCCACCCAGGCACTTTCCCATTTTCCTTCAAATTCTACAAACATAGTAAAAGACAGTTCCTGTCATGACAAGCCTCAAATGCACGAGGTAAAAGATAGGAGAAAACATGGAAAAGAATCACAGAGAGAGACAAGTGATTAAGTTTTTTAAATAGCTGAAGTAATTTTGAATTCTTTCACATTTATTAACACTACCTTTAGTGACTGGCACAAGGACAAATGGGAAGCCTACTGTAGATAGATATTTAGCAAATATGTTCTCAGTCATCATCCAGAGCCTTCAACAAAGACCATGCACCATGAAACATACTGGCTATGAGGCATGGCTTTAGCATTACCACCATGTCCTTGAGATCTTTTCTTCATTCCATTTCAGACAGGTTTCTTTAAACAAAGACACTTAAAAAAGAAAGTACAGCTGCTCTCAGAGTGATGGGATGGACAGACACCTGCTTTCCCATATATTTTATTATTTCTCACTGCAAAAATTCCTTAAAATGGATGCCAATCCTTAAAATTGTTGTCATTTCTAGGATCTCCAATAAAGTAGATATAACATTATGCTCCTATAGGTTAAAATGTTTTACAGAATGCAATGAAAACAAGATACAAACCCATAATTTTGCACATTCAATTACTTTTATCTGGTAAATGTTAATTATAAATATGTTTAAAAAAGTATAACTACTGAAGATTATTGATATCAGGCAACAAGATGCTTTGTGGATATAAATGGGGAGAATTATGACTTTTTGGTTGTCTTGTTTTCTGACCACCAGTGCAGAAATATCTGAAAGGGTAAAACTAGAAACAATTTTTTTTTCAAAAATATCAAACCCTGTGGCTTGTCTACCTGACAAAACCCATACATTATGAAAAACACTGGATCGTGTGCCTTGTTTACTTGGGACCAGAAAGGGAAAAGACAAAGAGGATCAGGAACAACTTGTGCATCTATTCTTGTCCTTCAGTGCAAGTGAAATAAATGTACTGAGTAGAGTATCATTGTCCAAGAAGGAGAGAAAAATTTTAGGAGAAACAGAGGATGTGAAGGCAGGAAATTGGTAGCCCAGTGGAAGATAAGAGCAGGGACAAGATGGAAAGAAGATGGGATATTGGCTATGACTAATATGCAGTGTGGCATCACACAGGACAGATGCGCAGAAGGAGGTGGATTTGGTCTCCAGCCTCTGTTGCAGGGGACCAACACAGCCAGGGGTCATGATTCCAGAACTCTACTAACATGGTAAATCAGTGGATAACCCCGATTTAAATTTATTCTGCCATGGCCACAGAATTGATGGATTGGTTACAAAGACAGTCCTCTAATTTGAATGAAATCAAATACAAATGCACTGCTTCCAGAGTCAGCATAGTGACAAAGATAGCTCTGGTCACCTTCAAATTTCATGCACCCTGACCCAGCCATGAAAACTGTCTTAGGCAGCCTGACTGCCCTGTAAAAGCTGACTGTCCCGCTTTGGGAAATTCTTCAAATAACTGTATTTCTATTAATCACCTTTACCAGCCTTGAAGAAGGGGTCGGTGGCAACAATCCAGACAAACCAGCCTGGCACACAAGTGCATGACTGGAGTGGGATGGGTGTAAGGCAGTAAAGAGCTCTAGAGCAGCCAAAGTTCCAACCACAGAAATGGGATAGGATTTTTTTGGTACTTATCTCAGCAGCAAGATGCTTGACAAAAATTTGAAAATCAATTTAAGGAATGTGAGCTCTTTTCCCTCAAAGACAAAAATCATAATGTGGATGATACACCAAGCAGTGAAGAATATCTTGCATCTATTTCTTCAAAAATGCTCCCTAGCAGGTAGTAAGAAGTGCACCCTTCTTGTTCCTAACACAGGTGAAATTTTGCTCATTATTCATTAGATTATTTTTCAGCAGTGCTTTCTATACCATTGAAATATTCTCTCTTCTCCTGGACATCTTTAACCTCTCCTCCAACTGGAGGCACTCCTACCCTTGTAAACCCATATCATTAACCTCATTACAAAAAGTGTATTTTTTTTATTTTCCATTGTTTTGAAAAACCTCAAAATATTCTACAGTGTGTTATTAAAAATTCATTCAGTCCATATACAATTGAGTTTCATAAAAGTTTTTTAAGATGGTAGAGCCCATTCTTCCTCAACGTAATTCCATAGTACCTGAAAGCTCTTCTTCCTTTACTGGTACTTCAAACCCTTGGAAAAGGATGCGATGCATTCAATTTTTGGTGGTTTTATTTTAATTTTGCTTTTGGGGTTTTTTTTTGTTGTTTTTTTTTGGTTTGGTTTGGTTTGGTTTGGTTTGGTTTGGTTTGGTTTGGTTTGGTTTTGGCTTTGGTTTTTAACATGTAAAGCAGGTCTCTTAGTATTTCCCACATAAAGCAAGCATTTAATTTTTTAAAAATCACACTTTCAGAAATTTTTTCATGTCTGTCATATCTGCACTATCAGAGCTCTTAATTGTGCACTTAGACTGATAAGTTCTTTTTTTCTTTTTCTGTCTATTTGTTTCACTTATTCCCCTTTTTTCTCACAGTGTTTTGTTCTAGATAAGAGATAGTTGTGACATCGCTAAAAATGGTAAATTGGCTCTATAACATCAGACTATTTACAAATTTCTTTGTGTTTCTGCCTTCTCTCTGTCTTATTGCTGTTGATCTGTGTCATGGGCAATTTTAATTTTCATGTAGTAGGTTCTCAGGTGATGGTTCTCCTATTAGCAGCTGCTGTCTTGTATAAAGGAAAGTCCTGACCAAATGAAGTACTTCCAAACCAAGTCATGTTAGAATAATGCAAACCTTTTTATTGAACACCTTTTTGGAGGCAACCATAGATAAAAGCCCTTACTGTTTTTATTTTCTCAATACATCCAGATGGTTTTAGCACTGGTAGAACTGTTTTTTTCCATCTTTCAGTCAGGGAAGCAGTTATCTGGCCTTTTTCCATTGTTTTCTCTCCATGTTTGTTTCCAAAGCCACACAAGTAGAGCTCCTAGGCATGCATGCAGTACCATGATAAGCAACACATGGTCTGCTCATTTATACTACATTTTTGGAGAGGAAAGTGCCTCTCATCCTATAATTTCCAGACCAGGAGCCAAGCAGATTTCAACAGGTGGTGCAATATTTGGTCCAAACCTGAAATGAACCTGCCTGAGCTGGGCTTAATTGGGATATGTTGAACAATGAGGACAAAGCTGCAAGTATTGTGCCATTAAATACAGCAGGGAAGACAAGGCCCAGTACTCTCAATATTGGGCCTGTTGGAGAAAGGGAAATGCTTGTCTACTTTGTTGCTAAATTGAACTCCCTGGCTTGAGATACAAGAGCCACAAGAGCTGTGCAGAATACAACGACACCAGCACAGCAGCAGATGCTGCAGAGGGTCTCTGCTGGCCATGGGCAGACTGGAGCAGCTGTGTTGGCTGGGAAATCTGCTCCAAGATGCATCTGAGCTCCAGTGCCCAGCTGTGCAGTGTACTGTGCACTGAGAGGTCTGACCATGGGGCACCACAAGCTGGGGAAGCACAGCTGGGCATGGGCACAGCACTGCTGCTGCCACCTCACCTGATGTCACACTCAGAACCCTGGAATTTACATGGAAGATGTCCTAGCAGCAAACATTGCTTGAGGTGGAACCAAGTAATCCAGCTGCTTACCACACTGGGAGGAGCTCCTCACCCCGAGGTTGATGCTGCTGCTACTCAGAAACACAAACTCCAGAAAGAATTTGAATGTTAGATATTTATGTGCTGGAAAATAAATCTCTTCTCACAAGTATACTGTTTAACTTCAGCTACTGATCCTTATCTCTTAATGACCAAAAATAATAACCAGGGCAGAAGCAGTGCTCCCTTCTCAACATTTCAATGCATTTAAGGTTGTAATAGTATTTTAATTCAGCATAGCTTATGTGTCACATGGAATAGATGGAAAAATTGTACCATATGTAGCCCCAAGAAAACACTGACAAGACAGCTGTACCCATTCTGTCTCAACATGAGATATTGTCGCATTCTAACTGTCTTTTATGACAGTGATTATATCTAGCATCCTGATAAGTGAATATTTGTGGAACTAATTCTCACATAGATCTTTGTGATAATAAATTATATTTTTCTTTTTCAGCATTGTTGTGTACTTGTCATTTTATCTATGATGTATTTAACTAGAGATCAATGAATCCAACCATGACACCAAACAGCTAAAAAAACAATCATATTCAGTGCATGAAAAAAATCTCTTATCTCCTGCTTCCTCCAAGTCACAAATTTGCCTTTGTGTTAAAGCTTTTATGTTCAGAAATGCTTCTTCTTAAGATGGATTTTAAAGCCTACCAATGTCTATACATTTCCACCAACATCTGCAATACAATGTTGATGGAAATGTATACCAAAAGTACACCAGAAGCAGAAAGAGGACAACTCCTCAGTTTGACTGGTAAACATAGAAGGAGGACCAAACACTGGATCATCTCCTAAATGCTGAATTTTCATTTAAGGTCACCATTCAATTTTCACCATTTTAGGTTTCCACCAAAAGAAAATACGTTGATCTAGTCATCCAGAAAGGGACAGGTCCTCTAAATTCCTGAATTCCTATATTGATTTTCATTTTCTCATAAATACTTGTTCTTAACCTGGAGTGAATCTGGGAGGGTTGATAGATGTTATAAATGATCAAATCAAGAGCCAGATTTATAAGAAAATTTAGCAATGATTTATTAAATTGTCAGCAAAACAGAATTTCGATTGGCAAAAACCACGACAGCCAAGGGCAGCACCGAGCCTGGGATCGACACTGGGTGAACACACGAATGTCAGTCTCCCCTGTTCACAAATGCTGCTTTGCACACCGAGTTTTTATACAGTTTATTGTGCCTGAGGCAGAGATGACCGAATGTTCCTTTGTGTCCCTTCACATGCAGAACCGGGGCTATACATGTGCAGTTAGACAAAGATCCAGTCCATGTGTCTAGATGTTGTCAGAGCACTCCGGGAGAAGTCAGCATTCACATGTGAACAGGTGGCGCCCAGTGCCGGTGATCACCGTGGTAGATGCAATCTTTGAGGTGCAAAATCACTCTTGAGTGATCCTGGCATTCCAGGGAAGTCAGTGATCATCACTCAGGAAGGTTCCATTCTTACATTAAAGAACCTGATATTACCTTAATGTCTCCCGGAACTAGATGAATAAGACTCTGCTCCTGGCTGGGGTGGTCAAAAGACATAGCTTGGATCTTACAATATTTTATACATTAATAGCATGAATTATCTCTACCATATACTACAATAGAGACACTTTTTCTATAGCTAACTAATAAGTTCACATTCTCTCACCTCTCCAGCTACTCAGTTAAGTCTTCAAAGACATGAAGGTAGAAAGAAAAGTGTGGTCCAAATTTCTCTGCTCTTGGCCTTATAACAAGGCCCAGATTTCTGCTGTAAAGAAGAAAAGCTGATGCCACATACAGAAATAATGCCAGATTAGCTGAAAATTCAGAAGTAGCAAGTTTTCCAAGAAAGCAACCTCAAACTTACCAAGCTAGTTTGAAGACAAGTGTCCCTATTACTGTTGTCTGTATGATATTCCACTACAGGTAGATTACTGGAAAACTCCAAACATAGACAACTGACGTGGTGTCTGGGTCACGGGAGGCAAATGGCATGTGCACCAGGAGGGGCCGCGCCCTGCCTCTGCTGCCAGCAGACAGGATGGCGGTTTGGCCACTGGTTGGGTCCTAAACTGCCAGAGGCGGCCAATAAATGCCGAATGATCAAGGTAAAGGAAAAAGGAAGGACTGTTTGCTTCTTCGAGCTGCTTTAGTACTTTCCTGCGCAGAAGCGGTGCTGGGGTGGTGTCGCTTGGAACCGGCAGCGTGGCATAGAAGTTATTGTTTCCCACGGCGGTAGCAGCACCGAAGCGAGGCAGGTGGCGCAACCTTGAGGGCAGTGGCAGCGCTGGCGGTGGCAGTCTCTCCCATGGCAGGAGCCGCGCGCCAGCCGAATGAGCAATCTCTCTCACGGCAGGAGCCGTGGCAGCATGGGCGGTGTGTGGGAAGCGCGGGGAGAGCGCGCGGGAGAGGCGGTGGCTTTCCCGTAGCAAGAGCGGGTGTTCTTTCTTGTGGCGGAAAGCGGTGCCGGCTGCAAAAGGTTGCGCTGCGCTGGTACCAGAAGGGTGCTGGCAGAGTGCAGAAGCCGCGTGGGTCAAAGAGGGGGCAGTGGCAGAGAGCGGGAAAAAGAGGAAAACAACGTCTTCTATGGAGGAGGGGGGTGGAAACATAACCTAGAGCGGGAAAGCTACAGACCAATGGCAAAAAGGAAAAATCATAACTGACAGTGAATTCTCTAGATAAAGGGGTGTCTACAGGGGCAGGACCTCCACGGATAGACAGGGAAAAATCTGGAATTATTAACTGCCACAGTGAGACAGAGGGCAAACAACCTCAGACAGAGACTAAACATATTCCTCACACCCCCACTGCTGTATGCAGGGAGAGACCAAATATCTTCAAACCCCCACTACCACAGGCAACAAAAGCTATTTCAAAATGTCCTGTGGTAAAGGCCAGGTTTGTAGGAGAGATGAATATAGAACAATAAAATGGTTTGGCTTGGAAATTAACCAGAAAGGTGAGCTAATTCCAGCCCTACTTACAGGGACATCTACTTCATCAGGTTGCTCAAAGCCCCATCCAGACTGACCCTGAACACCTCTAGGGATGGGGCAACAACAGTTTCTCTGGGCAATCTGTGCCAGTGTCTCACCACCTGAACAAGAATTGTTCTCCTGTAGCCCCTTTAGGTCCTCAAAGAAGCTTTAAAGTCTCCCCAGAAAGCTTTGTCCTCTCTGCAAGCTGTCAATTAGTCTGTGCTAATGCTCTCTTTCCAGCAGCTGCATATCTCATCTGCTTAAATCCTGCAGGCCACACTCCTCACTCTTCTTTTTCTTCACTCTGGAGCTTCCTTAAGGAGTGTGAGACAAAATATGAAAAATTAAATTATTCAAGAACTAGGATTTAAGCATTTAAATGCAAATTTTACTCTCTGATGTCAGATCAAGTGTCCTGCTGGACTGGCACAGACTTGAGCAAATGTTTTTACCTAATCCTGGGCTTTATGCACTCTTTACTCTGTGCCCTACACTCCTCGATTGCATTAACTACTTTTAGGCAAGTTCATCTGATGCTTGTGCGCATTTCTGCCGTGTCTTCTGCACAGCACTGGCTGAATCTGCATGGCAAGTGGGGTAACAGTAAGCAGGAATCTACAGTAAATGCTTTGCATTTTTATTCCCTTGCTACTGATCCTTTAGCATTGACTTCTAGGCCACTGAAAAACAAAGTATTAATACTTCTCTATGCTAAAATAGAAGGGAATGTTTCTCAGTTTACATGCTGTCTATTTCATTTGAAAATAAATAATTTAAATTTATTACAATTAAAAAAAAATTAAAAAGAGCAAAGCCTTTGGCTGCTGTTTGTAATGATTTGCACAGATTATGGAAGACTTCATCCAATTACACAATTTTCATTGAAGAGTGGCCCTGTACAGAAGCCAGAGAAATGTTATGCATCTCCATTATACTAATCAGAGAAATATAGCCTTGTGATATGCAAGCAGAGGATATTACTGTTTTTTTTTAATATAGGAGGACAAAGAGAAGACCAGACAGCTTCTTGTGATTTGTATGTGACCTCTATAGTATGATCTTATTATGGTGTCTGAGTCCTCATAGAATTAAATATATTCTTGCAAAACATTTCTCAGATTACTTTTGGCCTCAGGATTTATAGAGTTCAACCTCCAGTTCCTAGCTGTATAGAGGTCCCTGTAGGTTCAGCCCAGAACACACAACCATGCTGGGATTGCTTGGCAGCAGCACAGGAGTATGGAAAAGTTTAACCAAGCTCTGCCTTGAGAGCAGACCTGACTGCTTTTAGCTGGGGTCTTAATAGGGGAGATGCAACATTTTAGGAAAAGGAAGTAATTTTTAGTAGCTATTTTCAGCTTCTCCAGTGGTTATCAAAAGGGATGGGTCAGTTGCTCAGCTTAGAAGAAATAACATTCTGGACTCTCAGTGAGGTCTGACAGAGTAGCTACCTTTTTCTGAAGTGTGACAGAATAGCTACGTTTTTATGAGCTTTTTTTTGTTTTGTTTTGCTTTAGCAGCTGAAATATGCTATGGCTCATTTTGAAAGCAGAAATTTTAAATGTTTTTAATAATAGTTGTTTCCAACCAGAAGAAGTCACTACTAGAAATCTCCCGGGATCTGGGTGGAAATCTCCTGGGATGTAGGTTTTTAAGTTCAGAGACATTCCTTTTTACTAGACTGTCACTATCTGAGTAGTGATTGCAAAATGAGTATCTGGCCAGCGTTTGCAGAAGTGCAGTGAAAGGGTCAATGGTCTCTGCAAATAGGCACCTGTACTGTCAGGCGCTAAATCTGCAAGCACATGTTTAAAATTGATCATGGTATCTATAGGAAGAAATGATGCTTTACAACACCAGTGAGCCTCTCTACTACACCTCTTGCCAAAAAAGGATAACTGAACTTCAGAAAGCAAGGAAATCCTTCTGGGTGAATCACCATGGCCTCCTGGTGAAAATCACACAAAAAGGTGGTGGGCAAAGAAGACCTCCTTCCTGGGAAGCTCACTGGCCTTCATATTTATTTAAAAGGGGAAAAACATCAACTTGGTGACTTTTTTCAGACTGGTTTCAAAATTAAATCATTGTAACAAACTCAAAATTTTATTTATTTTTCTATCTTTGAGAAAAAAAACAACATGGCTGATTTACCACCATATAAGAACCCATATTCTGTTGGGTCCATAGCTTGTCTTCTATTGCCCATCAGGTACCCAAATTTAATACTGAATGCCACTGAATAGAACAGGAGTGAGCCTGCAGAAGAGATCATTGTAGAAAACAGCCCCTGGATACTTTGTAGGGCTTGTTATGATATGATTATAAGAGACGCCTCTGCCTGCATTAAGTTGCAAACAAGACCACGTACAGAAGTCAATAATAGGGATTTTTTTATAACAGTAAATGTGAGGTAGCAACACAGAAAGAAACAGGGAAAAAGTAGGGGCATAGAAGGAGAGTGAGAGAGAAAGTTATTAGGTAGAAAGATATCACCACTCATGGATTCCTACAGCATCCCACTGGTCCTTCTTCACCCTCCAAAATCTTTGGTGGTGGGGATCCTGAAGTTGTTTTTGTGGAGAAACCACTTTTATACGGCTAAGTCCTGGGTACCAATGGGATGAAAAAGCCATTCCCACAGCTTGGTCTGGCATCTCTGTAACCAGTTGCTTCCTTTCTCACAGTTTGCTGCCATGGGAATTTTTGTCCTGATGGGTCTTATTTTAATTTCCCAGAGTCTGTACAGCAAAATTTTGACCAGTGTGCTAATTCCAAGTATTTGCCTTTGTTAGCCCTGGAATCCATGCCTTCCTGTTTTGTTATCTGTGCCTGTCTCAAGCTCCTGTTGTGGCTTATCCTATGGGAACTTCTTTAACAGTGTTTTGAGATATGCAGCTGCATTCTCTGTCCTCACACAGCTCACACAGCTCATCTGTGCTTCCCATGCTGGCACCTCTGTCAAGGCTGGTATAATCTGGGGAAGGCTTTTCCATTCTCAGTTTACCAAGCTATTCTTTGTGAGTAGGGAGAATGTTTACTTTTTTTTTTTAATGCTTCCAGTATAAAGCTATAGCTACCCTTATGCAACCAATGTACTCAGTCACCAATAAATCAGAAGGAAACTTAGCAATTCCCTCCTCTCAACCCACTGGCTGTAATGACATTTAGGAAAACATCAACACCTGGGTTTAATACCTCGGTTATTCATATTAAGAAACATATATTCATTCTGCTTTGGTTCTTTAATTTTTTTTAATCAAAATGAATTGTAGAACCTCATATTATCAAAACATTTCACCTTTTTCTATAAGAAAAAAAAAAAGTCAAAAACCCAGAACAACAGGGTCCTTCTCCTACCTCCCTTTTTGGAGGCCAAGAGACAGAGTGAGCCAAGGAAACTGGTACATGTCTGAAAGATATTTTAAGGCTAGAGGAACCTAGCTAGTAGTGCAACTGCCATTTACATAGCCACTGATACAAAAATAATTTACAGAAAAATCACAGGTTGTGTAATCCTCCAAAAGTTTTCTTTGATATGAAAGCAAAAGATGTTTAGTGAAAGTTTCCGCTGTTTTCAAGGGTGGGTACCTCAGGGCAGGGTTCAAACAATTTTTTCCACAAGTTTTTTGTTGGCTCTTTTTTTTTAGTGGTGGTGTTTACTCAATATATAATTTTATAATGATGTAACTTAACATCTCTGTAAATCATATTGCGTGTGTCAGAATCAATGCTCCTAAAATATTCTCAAAAGGCATTAAATATATTTCATACATTCCTTGATAACTCTATGTTATAAAATAATTGATACACAGCCCACAAAACATCTAAAAATACTCTCTCAGCTTCAAAGATACCTGCAATTTCTTCTGCTGTGCATAGCTGCAAACCACAGAAACCAATCCGAAAATCCAATTATAGCAATATTCAGGAAGTTGCAGAGAGAGAAAACAACCTTTCACAACCTGAGTATTTGCTTTGTTTTACACCAAATGGTCAACACGTGCACACAGCTCAGCAACAGAATAAATTTCCAGTACATTGTTTCCTAATGAAAAATATTTTTCCATAGTTCTTGCCACTACTGGACTTTTTACAGTTAATATTGTATAAATCTAAATAAAATAGCAGATACAAGTATTTATAAATTGCTGTTGTATATGATAGTTTATTTCAAACTATTTACAATAATTCCAGGAATATTAATACTATTTCTAAAATGAAAAGAGATCTATCATTTATTATCTGAGTGATCACATGGCTGGTTTTGTTTCTTTTTTCTTTCCTTCCTAATAGTAGTAAGAATTGGTGGTATATCCTTAATAATCCCCAAATATCAAGGAGGAGGCACACAAAAACGAGTTCATGAAGGCTTAAACCATATCAAGATTAATTCTTTTCAGCAGTGGACTCTTTCTGTGATCTCAGATTTATTACTGCTGTAGAGACTTTCAGGCAAAAAAAAAGGCAGAAAAAACTAGATGAGAAGCCTCTACATTTACTCCAGATGCTCACCTACATTTTGAGATGTAGGGAAAGGGATAGGGGGAACATTACAGAGGTTCATAGGGAACAGGACCCCATGGAGGTAAGGTGGGGAACATGATTGTAGCTTGTCCCTGCAGAAGCAGGAGCAGGGGAAGGAGCCAAGTGCACCCAACAAACTGAAATGCAAAAGGATACAACTTCTCCAGTGCCTACAGAACCCAAAAACCTATTACATGGTTGTTGGTTTGCTGTAGAAAAGGGTGACACTCCTGAGGTGGAGAGCCTGGGGCCAAGCATGGAAATGTGGGAAGGGAGGAAGGACCACCACACACCACACTGAGCAGATTCATTCACAGAGAGCAGGTGGAAGGAACAATTTCAGGAATGACCTAGACCTTCAACATCATCAAACGCAAAAATGGCTAGATAGAAAATTTAGTGCTTTGGGAAACATTTATCATATGTGTAGACATCATTAGTGTCCCTCTGGGGACACCAACATAGCAGGGAATTTTGGTAGAGAAATTGGCACTTCCCTACTGATCATAAGATTTTAATCTTATGTGTCAGGGATTTTATTTTGATTGTGTTTACTCCCAAAAGCCATTTGCTCCCCATTACCTGTAGGGCACTCAAAGTCCACCTTTGGAGCCAATGGCACACTGCCTGTGACAGAAGCATCCTGGCCCGTGGGTGAAAATCACAAGCCCACTGACATTTGCGGTGTTAGCCTTTGAGAGAACTTCATTAAACCACACATGCGGACAGCTACAGCCAGCACACAATACAGCCTGTGTTAAACCCTGCCAAAACACCACCGATATGAGTATACTTATGACTGCATGGACAAGCCTTTGTTCCCTGGAAAAAAAACCCCAAAAATCTATTTGCAACTTGGGGAGGGAGGAACAAAAAAAGAAAAAAACTCTAGAAAAATACTTTTTTTCTTCCAGTGATAGCTTTCTTAACCCCGTGAACAGATTGCTGAGATTAACTGCTCTCTTCTTAGAGAACAGTCTCACAAAGCCACACTTTTTTCTCATTGTAAGAAATTACTCACTTTGGGGGTTGTGTCCAAGAATGATACTCACATGAACAGACAGGAAGTTGACTGTGTAATTTAGGAGGCCAGCTGTTTGCAGCATGCTGTCATTTACTAGCTCTTGAAGGTGACCAAGGAGTCTAAAATAATGTGGAGGAACATTTTGTGTTAACATTTTGGTCTTTTTTTTTGCTTGAAAATAAGTGTTTTTTAAAAAATTCAGGATCTTTCAAAAAGTAGATCTGTTGTGTAATTGAGAGTGAAAACTCTCTACAAATTAACAGGAAAGGGGAAACCCCCCACCCCAACTTCAAGTAAATGGAGAGACTCGTGTGTTCTAAGATCTGATTAAATATTTAAGGTTGTATTGAACAGAACCACAAGGAACATTTTAGGACAAGCTGCTGTAAAATCTTCATGTAAATGGTTAGGCCTGAGTATTTCGCCAGAGAGGCTTTGATATATATTATTTTGAGAAAATTACTTTGTGAGCCCATTTCATGTGTGATGTGCATTTTGTATAGAAGACCAGGGTTGAGAGCATACTGCTAAATAAACTCACCTGGAACTCACCTAATTTTCACCTGGAAAATGAGTGCCAAACCTAGAGAGGGGAACTTTCACCTGGAGTTACTGGATGTAGTGACCATGGAAGAATAATGAATGAGCACAGAACAGGCAAGGGAGGGGAATAAGCAAACCCAATAGAACTTCTTATCTCAAGATCTTTTTATCTTTTTTTCTTTCTTGTGGAAGACCCCTAAAGGGGTCTTCCCCTTTCTTGTGGAAGACCCCCTTAAGAGCCAAAGAAAACAGCCTTTTCCCATGCATTTCTGATGCATGGAGCTCCCTTCTAACTGGAAGCACGAAACAGCACTATATCCCATCCTTTCTTATTCCAGTTTTGTGGTCAGATGACTTCTTGATTGGTCTAACTGACTGCTAACTCATATCCTGACCTGGTTCCAGGTGAGCAGATGAGGGGAGGGCTTTAAGAAGCAATTACTACTAGCATCTGGTTGAAATATCTGCACTTCTTTCTTCTCTGCATGCAGATTTCAATTTTTTTTTCTTTTGTGAGAAACACCCAGAACACTATATCTGAACAGTTTGGAATAAACAATATTCCTATAGCATCTATTGGAGTCCAGTGTCAGTCTTTGATGTATCCTTCAGTATAAATATAACCTTGGCATCATCACTGCTGTCTCAGAGGTAAATGTTATCAGGAACAGTCAGAGAATCATAGAACCATAGAATGATTTTGTTGAAGGGACCTTAAAGATCTAATTTCAAACCCCCTTCCACAGGCAGGCAGAAGATTGCTGGAGGTAAATTGTGGCAGTCAAACCTGTGAAATCTCAGTAGAAACCATCAAAGGCAAGAGCAAAGGAATGATATGAACAAACCAACAGTTGAAATCTGTGAAATTTCTCAAATTCTCCCCTTCCCAAAACTTCTAAAATTTCCATTTTGATATTAGCTGCTTTTGAGCTTAAGCTTCCAAAGAAATTGCTTACACCACTGAACTGAGATATTTTAATTAAAAAAAAATTGGCCAAATTGATTCAGTCTAGCAATTTCAAAACTTTCTGTCAAAAATGTTATCTAATTAAAGTGAAACTGAAAAGCAGCTCTTGACAGAAAATTGCTTTGTTGTAAAAGTACCGATTTTGACATTTTCTAAACTTGTCCAAAGGAAAAAAAAAATCAGAAAATCTTCAATGACTTCTGTTCAGAAGCACAGTGTTGTAGTTTGTTTTTGGTATGTTCTGTTCCCCCCATGTTATTATGTTAATGGTTCTGCCTTTGGTCCCCTCCCTTCCCCAGTTTTATGTCAATCTCCCGACCCCTCCCCAGTTACCCTAGTTACCAATGTATCCTTTCCTTTCCCCACCCCCGGCTGCCTGCCAGTCACTCGGCACTCCTGCCTCTTTCTCTAGAAGCTTCTAGCCAGGGTGTCGGGTGATTGGTTCAGGGGCCGGGGCCCCTCCCTCAGATTTCTATGATTGGTTTTCTTTTTGTGTCATTTATCAATGTATCACCCTTTCCCCAACTCTGATTTGTTCCTGAGTTGTTACCACCCCTACCTCCCACTCCCTTTAAAACCCAGTATTTCCCCTCCCTCTGGGCTCTCTTGTTCTTGGACCCTTTGGGTGCACTTGGTCCTTTTGGGGGCTCAACAAATCTGAACCTGCCACTAACTGGAGAGTCGCCTCTTCTTCCTGCGGGGTTGAAGTCCTGTACGGCAATGTCCCTCAAGGCGGGCTATTGTCTTTGAACGAGACGCTAGCCTTAGGCGCTGCGCCCAGCCACGGAGTTGGGAGAGTGCCCCCTCTGGCTGAAGGTGGGCTGGCCAGCTAGCCAGGGTGTTTACCATCCGCCGGCTGACTTAACCACAGCAAGTGCAAAACTGCAAATCTTACGCTGCCAAACAGCTTCCCACTGATTATAGTTCAGAATATTTAGCTTCTGTAGCTCCTTCTCTCATTACAACACTTCTAACTTGTCCTTCCAGCTTATAACTGTTTATCCCTCTTTGTAATATTGCACATCAGTGTCCATCTTTATTTTCAGCATGTTTCTTATTGGCCTCCTCTCTTTCTTACTGATTTGACCTCTGATTATCAGGTCCAAGTTTGGTTTATTACAGGCAGGCTTGAGTAATCCCAATGGATTTTAAAATTTATATATGAATATATATATACGTGTATATATACATGTGTATAAATACATGTATACATAACCAACAAAAAAGAGATATATGGGTACATATACATGTAAAAATATATATTATATGTAACAATTGACTATATATAAAATGTAATATATATACATACATCCTGTTCAGAAGGTGTAATGAATGATGCACAGGCAACTGAAAGCTCCAAGATAAGGACATGTATTGATTGACATGTATCATACAACATAAGTGGCCTTGGAATACTACGTATAATAAAATTAAAATAGAAACTGGTAGCATGACCCAAAGACTGGAGAAAGACCAGATAAACTTTTTCCATTGTATCAGGTTCCTACCAACACATCAGAGAATCACAGAACATCCTGAGTTGGAAAGGACCCACAGTGCCATCATCAAGTCCAACTCCTCTGCCTGCATAGCACCATCCCAAGAGTCACACTATGTGCCTGAGAGCATTGTCCAAACACTTCTTGAACCATGTCAGGCTCGATGCTGTGAGCACTTCCCTGGGGAGCTTCACCTCAGGGTGAAGAACCTTTTTCTAATATCCATCCTGAACCTCCGATGAGACAACTTCACACCATATACTCAAGTCCTGTCACTAGGCACCACAGAGACCAGCATCTGTTCCTCCTCTTTCCCTCATGAGGAAGTTGTACACTGCACTTGCTCCAAGCAAGCCATGACACAATAAAATTAGGGGCTTTGTTATTGGATAATGTGTCAAGAACTCCCCTTTTAATAACTACTTGATAACCTACCTACACCATCTGGTGAATATTATGTGTTAGGTAGTGACCACTGGATAAATAAAAGAAACTGAAATATTCATTCTGGGGATTCTTTTCCGTGAAAAAAAAGAACAAGAGAAGACTAAATGAAGTGCCAGAGGTGACACATCTACTAGAGGTTGCATTCAAATAACACGTATTGAGAGAAAAAAGCCAAAAAAGTTAAAATTAAGGTTGCAATATCTATGCTGACACACAAGTTATCTTTAAAAAAAAATGAAAATAAAATTTATGAGGGCAGCTAGAGTTGAGGAAATGATCTGAGAATTATTGTTAAAAAATCAGACCAGATTTTTAAACTTAATTCTAAATGTCCTGATTCATGTCAATTAAAATGTTATATGCTCTATATTCATAAAAATATTAACTTTTACTTCCTACAGCAGTAGCAAGTCACTCTATTAATCCACAGTAGACATTTCAGTTACATCACAGCTGTGATGCGTGCAACACCATGCACTATAATCTGCTTTCCTGTGTGCTCTTCACTGGCACCACAGTGGGACAAACAGTCACTTTGCTGTAGTTTCACATGTTGATTCAATGATAAAGTACTTCAGAGATTAGTTTAGTCTGCAGGACGTACAGGTCAGGATTTATTGTAATGTAAATCACAAAGCTGTTTTATCTTGACAGAGATTACATACATTTTAATATTTCTCACTGAATCTAGAGATGTGTTTGCTTTTTCTCTGCAACTGCTGTGTAAATTTGGACTTCAGCCCAGAAAAGAAAAAGGGATGGCAGCCTGTTTTGTTTTCCAGCAACAACTTAATTTCTGTTAAAAACACAAAAAACCCGCCCCACAAAAAAAAAAAAAAAAAAAACAAAACAAAAAACCCCCCAAAAAAAAAACAAAAAAAAAAAACCAAAACCAAAACACCAAACCAAAAAATCATCACCAAATGTCTTCTATTAATACAAGAAAATCTTTCAGGATGGAGAATCAGTTTGTGTAGATGTTCAGCAGGACATTCTTGGAGTTATACTTGGGCTATCTGAAACCAAATTATCTCATCACACAATGCTGAAGCAGCATCCTGTCATGTCTTTCACAATGCATTAAAAAAACCAAACAACCTGACATTTATAGCTTAGCTAAGACTGAAATGGTAGTGAGCCAGTGCCCTAATATCTGCTCCACTCACAAGTGAGCTGCCTTGGGTTATGCAGTGCCAGGACTGCAGGCACTCTCCCCTTCACAAGGACTGAATCAGCTCTTTTTGTACCACATTTACAGACAATAAAAGTTCTGTGTACTTGTGCGTTACAGCCACAGCCTTACCAAATATAGTAACTAGCACTCATCTTCAGAGTGGCATTCAGGAGTCACAGATGGGCTCTCTATGTTTTGTGAAGGCACTTGTCAGCAAAGACTTCAGGGTTGCCTCAGGTATTAAGTACACACATTCCTCCTGTTTACCCAGGTCTCTATGTTCCCAGGAATGGGACTGTGATGGTGCAAATCCATCTAAAAAGCGCCTTGCAGGATGAGCCAAGCTGGTGGCACTGGAAGGCTGATGGAAAAGGATTTGCCACTGGTGAATGACTCCTTTAACAGAGTCTAGCCTTAGGTTAGCAACAAGAAAAGTACTTGTTTCATTTGAAGGCCTTGCTGTTTTCCCAGTCTTTATTCCAATGTTTAGTCGTTTGGGGAGAAACGAGGCATTTCCATGAACTCCCTTTTGTGTGGAAAACAGAAGGGAGGAAGACAAGAAAACAAATTATAGGGTGGAGAATCTTGGAGACGAGGCAGCAGCATTTTTATAGTCCTCGCCACCACAACCCTGGATTGATGCGGTGACTTGGTAAGATGTTGACTTATGCAACCATTCCCATAGATGTACTATTGCATTCATTTTGGGCCCTTGAATGTAGCTAGACTTGCTGACCTCAAACTGAGCTTTTAGATAGGATAAACAAGTTTCTGTGCCAGTGTACATATCAAGTCTGGAATTTGAAAAGTCATTGAGACAATAAACATGATGCTAAGTTTACAGATTCACTTTTTCAAGCAAAATCACACTTCAGTCTATATTAAGAAAGCTCTCTTTTCAGTCAAAAATGTGGAGCTGTATATAAACATACAGTTGCACAACTGCTGTGCCTATTTTGTATTTAGATTAAATGGCAAGTTAGTAGATCCTGGTAGATTTTCTGGATTCCTTTCACTGAATTCCCACCATTTACATTTTTTAACCTTTTCTAAGTTAGGATTTTAAAATGCAAATATAGCAAAATATGCAAATCTATCATGCACTCTTAGATCAAGTTCTGAGGAAGGATGCCAGTTACAATTCAAAAAGTTTGCTTCTAATGAACATAAAAAACAGGTGTTCAAGAGGGAAAAAAGGCAGTTTCACATAATTCTACAGTTTTTTAAACTTTGCAGTTATTTCAAACTGCAGTGAACATTATAACAATTTAAAAGAGGGGTACTGGAGTCATATTACTATGTGTCTCAGAATATAAAACAAGCATAGGAATCTGTCATACACCAGGAATAGTTTACATAAAAATAGTAAGAATTAGTAGTAATTATATTCTTGTTTGTATTAGTTGGTTTGGGGTGTTTTAACTGTGTACTCTGGCCTTAGTAAACAGTGCTGTCTTACTAGTTTGGATTTAGGATGCAGTGTTTATTTACACAGAGATTTTGTAAGCTATGCAAACAAACAAACAACCAAATAATGAAATTATTCTTTCACATGAGTTTGAGACCACTCCTTTGGCACCAACTCACTTTTAGACAAAGAGAATGCATTTTAATCAATTTCAGAACACATAAATTTCTTTCAGTCGCTCCTTAGTTTATTAATTTTAGTATCATTAGCCTTCCATGTAAATACTTGTTTCCAAAACTAAAGAGAAAAACAGACTCAGAAACAGCTACCTGATTCTTGGGATCTCTAAAACACATAGTTTACAGGCTGCAATCAAATTAGATTAGCAGCACATTTAGGTTATTTTGATTTTTAGATCTGTTGAAGAAAAGAAAAAGTAATCTTTTGATGTTCTCAAGTGAATGAAGTCTGATATAAATATTTACCTATTGCACATTTTTAGGTGCTCATTGAGCAATCAAAAAACCCAAAAAATTAAATGCTACGAGCCTGTACTAAATTACAAGGTCATAGCTATTATTATCATAGGGGCATTATTGGTCATTTATTCTATCTCTTATTGATCACAGATCTTCATAGCAGCTTAAAAACAGTAATTTCCCATTAGATTACATATTACATATTGTCCTTTATTCTTTTCAAGAACAAAATTGGAATCAACACATTTCTTTGCATTGAAGCCTGTGTTCTAACACAGACCAGCCTGATGCACTCAGTACAGCACCATGAACTCACTCTCAGATGTCTGCAGAAGGTTCCCACAGAAGACCCCTAAAACCATCATGATACAAGAATTGGGAGCCTCCTCACTGTCCAGTATTCAGTTGCACGGTAACAGGAGATGCAACAGCTCCACTGCCTTCCATGGAACTTAAGAAAAAGCAAGGGTACAGGTACCAGTTTAATACAGCTGAGCCTTTAATTAGCGCAATGCAAAGTTTCAAAAAACAAATATCTTGGAGGTGCAAAGACTCTATAATTTCAGATGTCAACATCCCTTGTGCCTCTGATGCCCCTGTGACAAAAAAAAAGAAACAATGTTACCCTAACAAAAAATGTAGAGAAGGTGTAAATTTGTGCCTTATGTGACTTAATTCCCCACAGAAAGTTAGGTGAGCACTGAAATACCACACTTTACAATGGCAGCAAGGAGATGACAATGTCCCTTCTGCTGGTGTATGCAGCAGAGCCCAGAGCAACCAGGACAAAACCTCCCCCACTGTGTTCCATCCTATCACTGCCTCTCCAGCTGCTCCAGTGCAGCTGTCAGGGGCAGGTCTCTGGATAGATCAAGCACAAGAGGACTAGAGAACTTAGACACATTTAATTTCCATTCCGTTTGCAAAATATTAGCCATTCCCCATGATTCTGACGTGTATCATGTTTCATGTCACTGAAGTAGAGGGAAATGCCTGGGAAATGCCTGCCTTTCACTCTGTATTTGGAAGTATTAGGTGTGTTGGATTCACAAAGACTGGCACAATAAGGCCAACGTTGGGCTCAGCTCTGTAGGACACATTAATAGGAGAGAAGTGGGTGCAGATTTATCCTTCAACTTTATCACAACCACACAAAATTCTCTGCAGTTTGTTTTTATCCTCTTTTTAAACTCTTGTGAATAATAAATACATACTAAAAAAACTACCTGGAAGTCTGCCACAGATAGTATATCAGGATTCCAACACAGGATGAGTGTAATAATGGCAAAAGCAACTTTGTGATTTAGGAAGTGAAAGTCACTTCCGAGGGATGCGTAGGTAATTATTTTCCAATGGTAGAAGAGGAATTTGAAAGTCCTTTCGAATTTGAAAAAATGAGGTTCAAGGGCCAAGACATTGGTGACTGAGATGGCCATCTCCTGTTTTTCACTATGGAAATCAAGCTGCAGATCCATTACTTACTCAAATGTGACCTGAATATTATGGCATCATGTGTTTTTTAAATGGTATTATTAATTTGGTTATAAAATAGAGTTATTTACTGTTAGGGAAATGGTTTAACCCTCTGTACCCCTGTTAAAAGTCCCTCAGAATGGTTTCTCCCTAAGTTGTTTACCCCATTTTTCCGCTGCTGAGTTGTCCCTCAGGGGCCTGATCCCCTGCTCCTCCCCTTATGCCCTTATATGCCTGTGTCAATCCTCATGGTGCTGCCCACTAACCCCTGTCTGTAATCCTGACTACCCCCCTTACTTTCGAGAAAATTCTGTGTCAATTACCCTTAGTTCACTCCATGGTTTGCCTCTGAGGTTTCTTCCCTCCCCTGTACAATCCTCATTGGTTCTGCCTTGTCTAGTACTCCTCCCCTTACCTTTGCTTATTGGTTGCATTATGTTTCCACCCCTTAGGCCCAGTCCCCTTATAAGAACCTCCCCAGACCTTTGCTCGCTGACACTCGACCCTGGGTCTCTTTTGGAATAAAGCTTTCTTGGCACCCATACAAGTGTCCACTCTATCGTTCCTTCATCTTGGGACTGCGCAGCCAGCATCTGCGTGTGTCACCCATGCCGCAGCAACACGACTACCTGGGCAGTCTCAGAAAGAGAGCCTGGAGTGGCTGCTCTTGTGGCTCCCTCCAGTCATGTGAGGAGCAGCTGGCCAGCATCTCTCCGCTCCTGTGACCGCAGTATGAGCCGCAGAATATTTCATCTTAGTGCTGTTTATAGTGTGTCAAAAAAGGCCATTGAACTGAACCAAATAGGCCCTTTGTTGGAAATTTTTTAAATGGTTACACAGCACAGTTGTTTATCAGTCTTTGATAGAAGAAAATTTTACTTAAGTAAACACTAATTCAAAAATACATTTTCACTCATTTGAGCATATTTAAATACAAAACCCTTGTTAAAAACAAAAGAAATGTTACTGCATCACATTCCCATCGCAACTGGGAAAGAATTTAACAAATATGTGAAATAGCGAGGATAAATAAAGCTTTGCATCCTTTCTGAGAAAAATAATAGCTACTGATAGCATTAGAAACAGTATTAAAATAACTTCACTCTAGGCATAAAGGAATAACTTGCATTGCTTTTTACTTCACATCTAAGAAACACACTGCTTTAACTTTTTAGAATTTGGGTGACAAATTGATCTTGACAAAAGGCAACAGAACAAAGACAAGAAATTGTCCTTCCTCTTCTGCCTCCCACCCAGACAGGGGCATAGGAGGAGAAAAGGTGTAATGCCACCAGATGGGGGACCACTGATCAAGAAATGCTGCCATGTAGAAATTTCCAGACCATTTTATTGCTGGTTTTTAGAAATCTGCTCCTCACTAATCCACTTAAGCAAGGTAAGGACTGTGATGGTGTTAGTGAAAAGAGGGGGGAGGACTAGAGGCAAGCTAAGCTGCAATGTCCTTGCAGGAGCTAAAAGGGATGCTGAGGAGTGGCATGGCACAGGGGACAAATCATGAATTAAGGGACAGCCACAGGTCCTCTTCACTGGACCACCTCAGAGCCAGGAGACAAGAAGGAGAGTGTGATGGGCAGCACAGTCAGATCAAAGCTGAGCCTAGTATGGGGGAAATGCACACATGAGAAGATAAAGCAAGGAGCCTTTGTAAGAGTGGGGCACCAAGTTGCAAAGCCCAGAGTAAAGCAGGGTGACTGCTTAAGGCAAAAAAAATTAGGACATTGGTGTACTATCTGGCTGTCAGAACCAAAAAAAGGACACATTTTTCTCTCCATTCAGATACAAAATCAAATAAAATTACCAGTGTATCTTTGAATAAATACATATTTTCTCAGTAAATTCTGCACACCACAAGCAACCAAGTACTTGTTTTCTGTCATTTTTATATATTTGCAAAGTGACACAACACAGAAACATAAACCTTCAATACCTGCAAAATAGTTCTTATCTGTGCCACACAGAAGTTGCCTCTTAGTTGGCAAATTTCGGGTAATAGATGGAAAAGGCCCACAGATATTTTATGGTGTGCGTGCACACCAAGAGAGAGAAAAGATTCAGGCATGAAAATTCCACCTGATATTTGATCATGCTGGTTTTACTTAAAACGTCGGAGTCCACTTTTAGTCGTAACAATGGTTCCCCCTAGTGGGTAAAACCATAATTGACGAATTTTGTCCCTCATTTCTCTGAATACAGCTAAGTATCACACTTGATTACCAAGTGGAAGTTGCTGCTTTTAGGAAAGTGAACATGAAAAAACATGGTTAACTTTTGTGCAACTTTTTAAAAACATAATGCACAGCCAGAACGATATATACTCCTACTGAACTGTCTCATTAAACAATCAAGTAACATCTTGAACATCTATGTTTTAAAACAATAGTAATATAAATAAATCTTTCTGTGAAGATTGCCCTGGGTAGGGCACAAACAACTTTTCAAACAAAAAAACTGTGTGAGAAAGAAAAATGAATCCTGATAACACTTTTTGAAGTCATGAAATTCAGTGTTTTACAGAGAAATGAATTGGATGCTGTTAGCACTGCAACTGCTTCCATAAATATGGCAGCCATTATAAACTAGCATAATTAATTAACTCACACAGCTCTAGACATCAGCACCTATTTTATTAACTGAAGAGGTCTTCATTAAGACAGTGGGATTATGGTTTGCTCTTTTAGGAGTACTGGGGAAGTAACTAACTTCCAACAGGGGCTGAATAACTGAACTGTTGCATTTTAATGTCCTTTTAAGGGTGACCCACTATGATCTACATCTAACTAGTATTTTTTACTGATTTTATTTAATTGGGTCGTTTGGATGTGATTTTTTTTTATTTACATATATAGCTATCAAAAATACCATACAGACATTTTACTACTTTCCTTTTCAGGTACAGCACACTACTCTTGTTTCAACCTCTATGTAGCTCTGCTTTTCACTAACCAGGAGAACACAAATTGGCTGGGTTTTGGACTTTTTTAACCCCATTACAATTGTGTTAAAAGAGATCTTTTTATTTTAAGAGTTTTCAAAACTCCTTTTTCAATGGCAACTGTTCCTGAATATAATTCTTTCTTTTCCTATATTTTCACTTACAGCCGGGACATTCACTGTGCTGCAATGTCTCTGACTCCAGCAGAAGAATGGGAAGAGTGCCTGCCAACACCTGGGAAATTTATTTCTTCCTTGAAATTCATTTATGTACTCTTTTATAAGTGGTTTTCAAAATAGTAAAGGCTAAAAGGTGGAAAATACAACCTCCACCACTAATTTGCTTATATGTCATTTCAAAAAGACCTACATATGGAAATTTCCCACTTATGTATTCTGAGAGCTATCACTTCTGACTGCTGGTAATTGCCAATGTGTTCCGTTTGCTTAGCAACAGTTTTGCAGTAGATGTGCCATTTGTGCAATCATAAAAGTAAGACACTTGCACATTCTCTAGAAGTATATGATGCTTCTACTGATTTTCTGCTAATATGTGTAACATCTTAGTAAGGGTGTCTGAATAGATTTGTCCAGATATTTCCGTTGCTGTCCTTTAGGGAAGCGCCAAAAACACAATCCCACCTCTTCCCTCTGCAGAATAGTTTTTCTTTTTTTACTTAAAAATAGGAACATTCTAAGCATTCCTACAGACTTACATCCGTGGTAACTACAGAAAGTGAGTTATACAAAAGTTTTCCTAGCACGAGTTGGTAACTTCTATAACCTATTGACTTAATTGAAAGGTCGAAGAAAACGCAGCTCTTGCTTCAATCAGGTTCCTCGTGCGTGCATTAAGGCAGGTTGCAGTCACAACCATTTACTGCTTAATAGAGGACCCAGTCCAACCAAAACAAATAAAGGGTTGCTTTATATAATTGTGTCTTGGTTTATTATCCCATCCCACTTAGGGGGTTTTTGATCTGTTTTGTGCACGGGGCGGCTGCTGTGCCCACCCCACCACCTGCTCCGCGGTTTATCATGCTGTTTGTGTAGGGGTTTTTTGGTTGGTTGGGGAGTTTTTTGTTTTGGCGCTGTGAATGACCTTGCCGGCTCGGCTTCTTTCGCTGCTCTGCTGTGGGAAGCCCCGAGCCAGTGCGTGCGCTCGCAGGACCCCGGGACTCCCTCGTTTCCCGCTGGGGGTGCCCGCCCCGCAGGGCCCAGACCCAGGCTGCAGCCGGCGGCCGACAGAAAGCCCGGGGAGCCTCGCTGCTGCGCTCGGCAGCCGGGCTGCTGCTTCCCGCCTGCCGCCCTGCCTCTGCCGGGAGTTTTGCTACACTACAGCTCTTCACCCCCTTCCGCCGTCCGGCTTGCAGCTGCGGAGTTTCTGCTGCCGCTTGCTTGCTACCTCCGGCAGCAGAAACTCAGCTTGCTTCTCCTGAAGTTCCTGCTGCAGTTCTTTCTGCTATCCATAGGGGCAGCACGGTCAGCTGCCCCTTGGGGTTCGTAAAGGAAGCTCCTTCTCCATCCCTTCTGCCAGCTGTGTCGGCCATTACTATGTGAGAGAGACGTTTGAAACTCGCGGTACAGCGCCACCTGCAGCCGCGGGGGAATCACCGCACCCGTCCGGACTAGCTGAGGAGCTGCCAGCGCCCCTGCCGGCTGTGAGCGGAACTGCACCAAGGGGGAAATTGCCTGACAGCCGACAGAAGGCTGTTGTTGGGTCTCTGGAGGGTAAGGTTCCGCAACTTCAATATCTAGCATTTATTCAATTCTTTTTCTACTTTTTTTTTTTTTTTAAATAAAGGGTTTTTTTCACTTTCACCCCCTGGTATCCATTTTTCTCACTGGCAGAAGAAAAGAGAGTTATTGAAGCCCTTTCTCTTTAGAGGAAATGGTAATTCCAGGGTGTTTTCTCCTGAAATTTGTCTCAACAGAGCAGTGCATCCATCAGATAGGAGTCCACAAAAAACCTCCAACTGTGCAACTGTGTGAGGGGTTATGAGCAACTACAAGCAATCTGTGGGGCAAATGGATTTGGTGCAATTGTCCTCATCCTCTGTTCTTGTATAATTTGTGGTAAAAACTACTGCTAATAAAGTTTACTTTGTAATATTTCTGAACTGCACATAGGCTGCAAAACTTTCTTAGACTAGGGATTTAAAAATTGAAGGATTTCTGAATGCTCTGCTTCATGGCTTAACCACCACACAATCTCCAACAATGCCAGTCACATCTTCCTGATGTGCACACAGTGCAAGAAGAGAAGCTGTATCCATGAGCTCTACTATGAACTAGAGAGACCAAATACAAGGAGATCAACATGGACCCTGATGCCCTCCACTTTGGGCTGCCTTTCCTCTCATGCAGGCCTGTGGCTTAGCTTTAGAGCTGACAGCCAGCTGTGTCCCTTCCCAGTGGCTCTGTGCTCATCCCTCCTGTCACAAACTGCCTCTTTGGCCTCTGCTCTGTTGCCAGACAAGCTGTCAGTTTCCCTTTTCCTCTTTGCCAAGTTCCAACAGCACAGTTAAGCACAGCTCTGTTGTACATGGAAAAGTCAAGCACACCAGCAAAACGCTCAAGACGTTTCTCAATTCAAGCAGAGCCTTCACAGGATGCAGCACATGTAACCTTAAGATTGGTCTGACTGTTGGTGACTTAAATGTGCCATGGAAACTTTCACATGAATAAACACAAACCAAATATGATTGATGTCACAAACCTAGTACATAAAAGACAACTCTAAAATAAGCCAGTAGAGTAGTATTTGGTGTACACTGTATTCCAACAGGGTATTTTTACTAATTTGAAAGTTCTCAACTTCCTCAAAGTTATATGTGATTAATTAGGGATTAATTAATGGGATTATTAATATTTGGCACAGTTATAAACAATTGTTACTATAAGCTCTTAAAAAGAGCTTCCAGTGATTTCAGTGCAATGGATTACATTTCCTAAGCTGCCATTTTTAACTTCCACCAGACATCACTGTCCTCCATAGCAGAGGTGACAGAGGAACATCTGTCCTTGGTACTCCAAGCCAGACCTTGTTAACACTAACCCACTTTTGCAAATCTAGAAATAAGGGACACATTCAACAGCACACCTAGTGCATATGTAGTGATGACTGCTGAACCTTGGCAGTATTCTACAACAGAGATGATAAAATGTTCCACCAAATTATTTGCTTCCTCTATGATATCAGGCAAAGTATAAAAAGAAAAAACTGGCAATCTGTATCCTATGATACACCAAGAGAACTATAAAAAAAGTACCAGGATAGATGTGAACCCCACGAAGCACAGAGAATTAAATGCAGCATCTATGCTGGGGCCAAGCTGACAGTTGCAAATTTAGAGATTGTATCTTACTATGCTCTGGTCTCTGATCTGACACAATTATTGTCTGGTTGGTGAACACCAAGGAAAGTCAACAGGAATTGCAACAATCCCAGTACACAAAACTGTGAGATCAACAGGCAACAGTACAGAACAAGCACTGTTACGAAATGCAAAAATCTCCAGAACAATGAAATGAGGAAAAAAAGTAAAACCAAACATTGAGTACACTAGTACCAGTACTATTGAGAAAATAGTATCACTATTCTGATTGTTTCTTTTTCCCTTCTTCTGTGACACTCCCACACTGTCACTTACAAGACCTCTCTCCAGGTCACTGACCTCTGTTTATGGAGCCTTATACTAGTGTTACCTGGCCCCTAACAAGTGCTGCCATGTCTTGCCATGCAAGAACGAAGTAAGGTTTACCAAGTATATTGCAAAAGCTAGAAATAAGGCCTCAATTCAGAAGACACAAAGTACATCTTACTGGAAGAGTTACACATAGTAAGTGGTCACTTATTAAAAAATAAGGACCAGCTATCTACAGAGATGGTACCATCCCCCTAAAGACCACTGCAGCATGTTAGAACATGTGGCACATTTAAAAGGTAGGGTTTTCAAGGAAAAAGTTTTTTGAAGACTATGAACAGACCTTTCCAGTTCTTTATCACTTTGATTGTCTGTAGAAACTAAAAGTGTCCCTAAAATAGTATGCAAAAAAACAAATTAAAAGCACGGTCAGAAGCTACTGAACTGGACAATTCTCATACTCATCCTAGAAAATACTTGTTAAGAGCCATCCATAGGCTCAGTCCCAAACACTGAATCTTTTCCCCTAAACATTCACCTCCCAAACAAATCTTCTAAGATTGCAAAATACAGGTGAGGAGTCATGGGGGTTTGTTGCAGGTTTTTTAACATACATTTTCTATTTCACGTGGGGTGTTTTTGCTATTAGATTCTAAAGCATACTACTTGGCTTGCAGGAAGTTTGCCACTGTCATTGTCTCCACAACTATCAGAATTGTGGATACTGGAGAGAGAATTGCTGGCTGACATTGGAGTGATTTAAGCATGTTTGAAATCATGCACAGTTGTGTGTCACTTGTTATAGTACAGGGGTACCAGAGTTAATAAATGGCATCTTTGAAGATGCATATGCTTGCCCATTTAATGTTGCACTTCATCTAAAAGAACAGAAAAGCTTATAAATGAAAAAAAACACATTTTCTCTGATTCATTGTCCCTTCTAGTTAAGCTCAGATTACTACAATAATAACACTTTCAAGCAGTAGTAAAGAATGTTTTATTAAAATGGAAGTTTTTCAAACCTTATGTATCAAAACTAAGGCCACAACTAATGCTAACACAAAGTCAAGAACCTCAAAAGGTTCTTATATGATACAATTTAGAAATCTGAGACAAGGCTATTTTACAAAGTTAATCAAACATTCTGAAATGCAGCATTACTTACTTGTTCTAAAATATTACATCAATTATCCTAGTGATAATATTCAATGATACAAAGTACTGAATTATCAGTGCATATAACCCATTTTTATTTTGGTCCTGTGACACCTAACTTTTTGCACCACTCCAGCTACCAAAATAAATGAAAGTACAAAACATTGTAATGGAAGCTGCCAACAACTCCTCCCTTTTGTGGTCAGTTAATTTTTTTTCTTCTAATGCTAAATATCTCCAGTCATAATAGCAATAAATTCTTCTTGATTGACTGCAAAAAAAAAAAAAAAAAGAAAAAAATCATTAGACAAACAGCAATAAACCTTAAAATAAAATATCTGTACTTTAAGTAAAGGCTTTTCTGTTAGTATTTGTTGCATCTGATCCATTACTATAAGTGTTTACAAATTTGCTTCTAGAACAAGGGTTTTGCATGGGTTTTTTCATGAAACATAGAACCAGAATGCAACATTGTGTGGAATACTAAACCCAGAATCTAGCTCACTTATAATCACTTATATTATTTCTAATTATAAAAGTAAAAAATATTCTAAAAGTTAAATATGATAGAAAAAAATCTCTGAGAACCATATGTAAGATGGCTATGGAAAATAGTATTATTTTAAAGGTCTATAAAAATGTTAAGAATGGCACCTAATTTTTATTTAGTAAATATTCTCGAGCAACAATACCTTAGGTTAGTTATGACTGAATTCAGTTCTATTCTTAAAATCATAATTCAAAACATTTACATCCAACTTATCATCACAGATCAAAAAACACTATTCCTGTTTCCCCATTCTATAACACCAAATAGAAAACAAATTTTAAGATTGTTTAGCAATTATTCCATAAATTAGATAGATTTAAAATGGACATTTGATGAGCCTTTCCCATCTGAACTTTCTTCATTCTTCATTTATAATAAACAGAAATTTTACACAAATGCACTTGAAGAAATAAAGTCATAATAACACATTAATTAGTGCTCATTAACTATTTTGCTGCAGTTATACCTGAGGTACTGAGCTTACTCATATGTTAAAACAGTAAAACAGTGAACCAGTGAACATGTTCACTCTGAACTAATTACTGTACTGGGGAATGATTAGAGTAAGATGGTGGTATGGAAAAGACAAGACATATAAAAAGCCCTGACTATTATCCATCCCAAACAACATGCTCAAGCTATTCCTAAACAAAGCACTGCAAAGAAGGAACTACATTCACAGCGAGAAGAATATTAAAGAAATTCAACTATGTTAAAGAATAAAAAAATAAAAAAACCTAAATATGTCCTGCTGTGATGTATGTAAAAAAATAGGAAACAAGTATATTTAGTCTAGCTTAGGGCCCTATGCTCTGAAATACCAGTCCATCACATAGCTACATCTAGTCCTACGACACAAAAATACTGTCACTGTATGACTTTAAAAGCACTTCCACAGCTTTTATCACAGTAACATAGTAACAACACAAATTCAAACATCGTCTCAAAAATATTCTCTGGTTTACAACATCCTTGAAATCACGCTGCAAAGTGGAAATACAAATGACAAATTTTGGAACATTCAAAGAAACTTCAAAAAGCAGTGTAGTTACAATTCCCAGTACCCAAAGTAATCCTAGTTAGTAGTCCCCTTCAGATATAGGATCTGTTCATGAGTTAAGCACCACGAAAGCAGAAGCACTGTTTTTTCATGGCACCAGATTTCCCTCAATTCCATGACGTAAGTAATCATAAAAGAACAAACTAGAATCAGAACTAATAGAAAGAG
This sequence comes from Molothrus ater, assembly GCF_012460135.2. Lineage (NCBI taxonomy): Eukaryota > Metazoa > Chordata > Aves > Passeriformes > Icteridae > Molothrus > Molothrus ater. The sequence continues at coordinate 59,350,558 of NC_050511.2, forward strand.
AAAATTGACTTATAATCTTGAGTGTTAAAGGTACATATTTTTTCAGAGGTGGGTTTGGATACTTGTCTTAATGTTGTGCCAAAAATCTGAGGCACGAGACTGAACAGTGTTTCCATTGCATCCACACAAGATAATCAAAATTGCATGAACTGACACCACAAAGTTTTTCAAGTTAGTTATGCTCAAAACCAGAAGTAATTACTAAACCCAGGAATACCAAAGTTAAGATTATTTACATAATTAGGGGAGACAAAAATACATCAAATATACTTTCTTTTACAGAAATCTGTGTAGTAATGTACTCTACCAGTAGAGCTCAGTGGTTTTACTGTGAACATAAGGGTTCATGTAACCTGAGTACCATACAAGATACCTTAATTCACTGTGAGTAAAACAATCGCTCAAATGTAATACAGGGTTTAAACCAAAAGTAGTACTATTCCTGTATTTGATATATCAATAAAAAATGCTAACAATTAACAGTTTGAATTTTTTTTGGAGAGCAGGAAAAGAAGGAGAATTAGATGACAGCAAGATTTTGCCACATTTGCCAGGTGTTTGAAGACAAATGAAATCGTGATTCACAGAATAATTAACTTTCTCAGAATGAATCTTGAAAAGCTAGGAACAGCCTCAGTTTTCTTTAAAGAAGAAAAAAACACACAGAACTTAAACGGTAACAAAAATTATGAACATTATGCTGTCACTCTTCCATATTCAATCTTCTGCTTGATTGCTCTAACAAAGACAATGAATGGATGATTGAGTAAGAGAAAACTGAGCCACTTAGTCACAGCTGATCAATCTGATTTAAAAAGATGTAGCACTGACACAAAATAATGACTCAGTAACCCTCCTGAAAGGAACTAACAGTATATGTTCCATGTGTAGTACCCAAATAGCAATGTGACGAAAGAACATTGATCCACAATTCTGACATCTCATTTGGCAGCTCCAGGAGATCAACACATGACAAAACATATTTGACAAAGAGTTATAATTTCACTCACCTCTACAGCTATGACTTCCAAAAATAACACCTACATTGAATAGCATAGAAGACTATCTGTCAAAAGGCTTACAACACAATTTTTTCCACTAGTACATGTGCATTTTGAGCCCAACATATGCCCACAAGCATAAATATCATTGTCACAGGAAAAACTGATGACCTGCTAGTGAAATCTAAGATATGAGTCATCACCCTCTAAGAATGGTGCCTGATGGACTGATACAGTCTTTATGTGCAAGATCTCTAAGTGAGTGATCTTCAAAATTCAGGTAATAAGGTTTCTAATGTAAAAATAAGGTTGTTTTGAAGATAATGAAAAATGCTTTAAGTTTCAGTTTTCACAGTGATTTAACACACATAGTATCAAACTCGATTTGCTAATTCATTCTTTATCTACCTAGTAAGTCCCTTCTGCAGCCTACTCTGTATGGACTTTGTCAGTTGCAGAGCCATTTTTCACACTATGCTTTTCAGCACTCCAAGGATCAGAAGTATGTTAAGGAGTCATGCAAGCTGATCCTACATAGACCCAGGCTACTTCCAGCATGATTTATTAGCTTAATGCTCCATAACTAGTGCTGAAAGCACAACAATGACACATTGCCACTTAAAAATATATTAAGTGACCAAAAATCTTTCTCTCAGCACTTTATTGCTTTTACTGATTAATGAGGAAATAAAAATGTAATGTAGGTACACAGAATCTCTCTTCTACCTTCAACTACACTTTTCACCCATCTTTTAAATAGACATTGGGCTGAGTAAGAGTTGGTGGTGAATCAATTCTTAAACTCCAGGATTAGTAGCTGTCAAAAGCAATTGTCTGCATTATTTGTAAACTAAATTATGAGATGATGAAGAAGAAACTAAGATGAAAGTAGTCTAGAAGGAAATGAAAGAGGACATTTTCACAACAAAATAACACCTAAAAAGAGAACAAAATTAAGAACAAGATGATATGGTGTTGTATTTGCCAACACGTACTTTCTCCATCTCCATCCTTATCAAATTCTTCAATCATAGCCCGCAGTTCTTCATCAGACATATTTTCACCCAATTCTCTAGCAACCCGGCGCAGGTTTCTCAGACTTATTTTACCAGAGTCATCATCATCAAACAATTTGAATGCCTTGAGTATTTCTTCTTGAGGGTCTCTGTCCAGTATCCAATCTGTCACTGCAAAAAGGATACTTAAGTTAGACTAAAAAATTCAAAAAGGTAAACTCAGAATGACCTTTGCAAACTAGGACAATATGAAGAACACACTGATTTCACCTGCTCTTACATTTCTATAGAATTCAATATTTGTTTGGCTGTTGCCTGACCTCTCTTTCTCACCTCTGTTTTCCCAAGTTGAGTTGCTCTTGGGGACATAACTGCTGCCGTAGAAAGCTGCATGGCAGTTCAATCACACTTTCCACACATTTTCCAATAGGAATTTAAAGTATACAAAAGATGCCTCTCTTTCAAAATTCCAAATTTTCAGAAAAAACACCATCAACTCTTTTAGATGAAGGTGTGAATTTTTTTTACTTTACATGTTTTCATCGGGAGAGCATTTTGAGCTGGAGAGAACACTGAAACAGTAGGTTCCACACAGAATCTTTCTTTTAAAAATAAAACCACACTAACACAAAAAGCCCCCATAACCAAGCAACTGATCACATCCCAGCACCCCCAAACCTGAAAACAAAAAAAGACTAAGCACAGGGGCTATAAAGAGGATGCTGCTATGAATTACAACATGTTTATTCTGAAAGGATTCTTCAACCTTTATTATTCTTTTCAAGACAACCATTTGTCAGTTTCTGCAACAGAAAATACAAACTTGCCTCATGAAATATGAAGCAATTGCTTCAGAGCAACCAACAACAATGTATCTCCACATCTTTGGACCTACCAGTCTTGTATTGCAGGGCTAGTCTTGTATTATCAAGCCCTTAAAATCACATCAACGCTGCTTGCACAGAAAGAACCACTTACCATCTGCTACTAACTGCAGATGGAATGTCTGCTCTGGCTTAGCTAACTTGAGAGGAAAGAATTTTTCATGCTTATACAAGCCAACTACAGGAATCAAGTTTATTTATCTGCATATTTACCCTAAATTTAAATATTTTTTTTAAAACAACAGTGCTGCATGACAGTATTACACAATTTGAAAAGCGCTACCTTTTGTGGCAAAAAGACAACTGAAAAATAATAAAATGTCTCTAAATACAAAATTATACAAGACAAAATATAATTGCATCTTTATGTATTTCAGTTGAACATTAAATTAAGAGAAATTGATGGCTCAAGAATTGTTTACCTATATTCAGCAGCTCTTCACAGTTAATGTCTCAATAAGCTATTTTATCTTACTCCCCAGTCTTTCTGTTAGAAGTGATATCATATTTAATTCTGTGTCAGTCATATGGCACCACAGCAATACGCTACTTCAACTCAAGTTTTCCAACAGGTTCAATCCCCTTCTAAGTATATACTGTACTTTCTACATGAATTTCCTGGCTTCTTGCACCACTTAATGACACTTGATATTGACAGCCAGGACAGAACAAGAAAACAGTGAACATGACTGGGCATCGGGAATTTTAAAAGTAATTGCATGGTAATTACAGTATATTCATTTTATATAATATTACATAATATAATATGCAATTTTAAGACCAGTGTTGCTATGAAATCAATACACTAATTTTCTTCCTAATACTTCCACACAGACTTTATAAATCAGAAAAGACCCAAAAATAATGTTCTCTAACTTTGAATATAACTATTAAAATATTACCTGTCATTAACAAGATATTTTGTCCAGTACTAACCTGTAAAATAATTAAATGCTGCCACATTTCAATCACTAATTCTTTTGATACATTAAGATGATTGCTATTTGTAGCCAAGAGCAAGTACTGGGGATTTGGGTGTTTTGTTCCATAAAATCTCCAGAAATAATAATACCTTGAAGAAATGGACTATCATGAGCATAATGAACTATAATGGACGTAATAAGCTAGAAATATAAACCCACACAGATTGCTTTTTGGTAAACATAAATTGTATGCAAAAGCATAAATTATGCGTAACAAAAATCCCCAAAAATCTTTAAAGAAACATCAAGTCTTAAAATTCTGCAGATCACCACAAACTCAAAGTACATGAAATTTCACAATATGCAAATTTCAGATGGAAGACACAACTAGTGCTACTGGCTCTATCAGCAGTTGAAAATTCTTGTACAATATTTAAAATCTAATATTTCAATTTCTCTAATCTTCTTTATATATGAAGTCTGTAGTTTGCTTGTCTGTGTATGCATTCCTTCTCATGAAATTCAACGCCAAGTATCTTTTCCACAGCAGGAAGAATTTTACAGAGATCATGAACAGGACAAGAACATCTACACTTTAAACTAGCATTAATTCCTCTGTTTAAGCTTGAAAGAAATTGAAAGAGATTGGTACCCTACTTCCTTTTATACTGTAGCTTTTATCTCTACATATCAAATTAAGAATTCAGCAAACAAATATTTATCTTCCTTTCCTATTGACCTATATTAAACAAAATATTAAATGAAATCTCCCACTTCTATTTCTTAAATAATTGAAAAAGCCCACAAAGTACAGCTTTGAAATTGTACTCACTATTATAGGCTAAATATCTCTATAGGTAGAAACACAATCAAACACATACCAACTTCATTAAAATCTTCGAAAGTGATCTTGCCTGTTGATTCGCGATCATAATCTTTAAGTATTTTCAGGACATCAGCTTTTTTCACATCAAAACCCAAGGCTCTCATTGCCACCTTTTGGAATAAAATGGAAGTGCAATCATAGATAAGGATCAAAATAAACATTTAATAGGTTTTCCTTTTTATTTCATTTATTACCTTCTTTCCAAGAGAGAAAGAGAATATCAATGGTTTAGTAACAATAATAAATAAATAAATAAATAAAAATAAAAGAGGTTGGGATATTAAAACCATTTAGAAATACTATTAAGAAATGGAACATCCAGTTACAGTGAGGAAAAAAAAAAAAAACTTTGCATTTTCAGGGATTTTACAGACTGGACCAAATCCATCTCAGGACAAGTAAATTTATTCCTCATCTCTAAAACCATTTCAAAATCTTATCTTCTTAAGACAAACTAGAACTCATTCTGCAAATTGTATGCAACTGTATGTGCATAGATTTACAGGTCCTACCAGACTTGTAACTGCTTTTCTAGTCAGCCACAGAAGCCAACCTACATTTTACTTTTCCATTAGTGTAGAAGTCCACATTTAGTTTCCTATTTCACTTCAGAAGGCAATTGCTCAGCACACAGCACCCCTAACATCCTCCAAACTGATGAATACAGGCTAACCACATATGGAAAACCACTGAAGTAATTATTCAAAATATGCTGATTTTTTGTACAGGAGACAAGTAATTTTTTTCTTTATGTGTTTCTGCTCTTTCACAGTATAAGCTTCAGGGTGACAATATTTGATTAGACAGCTAAGAAAGAGCTTTTCAAGTAATAATAACTGATGGGAATTCAAAGCATACCATAACCAGAAAAAGCATAACTGTAATCAAGAGAATGCCCAGCACAACCCTAGTCATAGTGACTTCCAGCAAAGATAAAATAAGTGAACTATGAAATAAAGAGAAGGTAATTGTTCTACCTAACACACTCCTGTAGCAGCAAATTAAGTACAAATAAGACTTTTCTCCTTCTTCAAATTACTTGGTAGAGCCACACTATAGAGCCAATACACTGAAGTAGGCATTCTTTAAAAAAAAAAAAAAATCTCACTCTATATGTGACTGAAACACTGGCCTCTCCAAAGCTACTTTTTGTTCTTGATGTCTTAATTAGAATAAAAATGCATAGAAGATTTAAGGTGAATTTAGTGAACCCCAATTACTACTCTGTAGACTTTCTGTGGGAGGCCTTACCTAGAAATACATCCTAAACTCCATCTGCTAATAGCTATTTTAAGGAGCATCCTTCTTTGGGAAGGGCAACTACTGAACCTCCCTCAAAAAGCACACCTTATTCCTACAAATCATAGGCTTTCTTTTGAAAAATACAGGTAAGCTTTGGCTTGTAGTCAACAGTTTTACAAATTTAATTTACATCTTTTACTTACACATCTGAAACCAACACCAAGCTTTAAGTTATACAGTGTCTTTAAAAATAATCAAACAGTTTTTCAAGAGTTTTTCCCTCTGTCCAAGCTTATCCTTGGACAGTTTTTCTATCTGTCCAAGCTTATCCCAGGTCAACAATTATACCAGGTTTATTTAGAATGCTGTAGCAATTCTGTTGCACATGAAGTATATAAAGTGGGAAGAAAAGCTTATTCTTACACCAACAGAATATTTCCCATTTTATTTTTTCCTTTGCTCCTTTAACCCAGCAACACATCTTGAAGGAAGTTTTTAAAGATATAGCCAGGATCTTAAGAAATCACTATGGAACAGATATATTATCTGCTATAAAATTGCTTAAATGAAAAGAAACTTCTACCTTTAATTCATGATAATTTATCGCTCTATCCTTGTCTGTATCAAACAATTCAAAGGCATCTTTAATTTCTTGCTTCTGTTCCTCAGTCAGTTCTCTTCTTTTCTTCTTTTTAGTTTTGTCTACTGAGAGGTCATTCCTATATAAAGAAAAGGAAACGTAGTGTAACAGATTTCTACTGGGAAGATGCCACTGTAGATAACCTTTTCCTCCAATAAGAAACTCACCATAATTTTAGGAATCACTACCTTACCTAGTCAGTATTTTCCCAGCTTGTATTCCCAGTTTAAAATAACATTAGAAATAGACAATTACCTTGTGAAATCTGAATGACACCTCCCGTCTCCCACCCAAAATAAAACCAGCAGAGGCATTTTTGTTAATAAGCAGCAACAATAACAACAACAAAAAAAGAAGGTAGAAAAATTACCAGTGAAAAAGTCTTCTTGAGGTTACAAACTAGATTAGCAATTGAAATTATACAACTCATGAAAACAGTTTGTTTCTACACTGTAGCTTAAAAAAAATAAAATAAATTTGGGCACTGACAGGCCAGTGGAAGCCAAAGTAGGCCAGACAGTCTAGCTACTAAAGCTAGCATTAGGTGCTACAAATCGGTTTTGTTGCCTGTAACGGTTCTTAGATAAATAATACTTGTAGGATTTTTTTTAATCCCTTAGATCCCACACATACATATTGTTTTGAAGATCTTTTGCTCTGTTTTGGTATATACAAAAGAGAAAAACCCTCCAAATCAGCAAATCTTGCTCAAAGACAGCCCCCTTTTCTTTGGCTAGTCTAGGAATAAGCTTATGTTTTTAGAGGAGTATAGTAAAAGGACTAGAGACAATAGCTACAAAATTTAAGGGAAAGAATTGCAGCTGGAGGAGAAACTGTAGCTGGATCTAAGGGAAACCATTTTCCCAGTGCATATGGTGACATGCTAGAACAGTTCCACTGGGAAGGAATCTCCATCATCAGAAATTTTTTGAACCTGACTATAAAAGGTGCTTAGCATCCTCAGCCAGCTTTATGTAGAAGGTGCTGGACTAGATGACTTCCGGAAGTCCCTCCTAACCTAAATTACTGTATAGTTTTTGTTATACTCTCAGGAATATTTTTTTATTCTCATTTGTCCTTTTGCACTAGAAGCAGAATGAGCACTGTATCACCTAGTGTAGAATGCATAAAGATTACTAATCAGAAAACTGCAAGATTAATTTTCTAAATCCCCTCTAATAAGCTACTTTATACCCTTCATTGTTGACAATTTGCTAATTTTAATCAAATCCTAAGCTTAAACACTTATCTAGCTTTTAACAACTACTGAAGCAAAAATCCCAAATACAGACAAGAAAAATGCAAGCTGCAGAAGCTGAACTTGCTTCAAACCACAATACCCTCAAAGAGTAAGATCTCTTTAACAGACCAATTGAGACAGTAAGATTTCACACAGGCTTTGGATTACTACAGCTCTTGAAAGGACTAAAATAACTCTGAGCTAGCTACGTAGTTAGGGTAGTTCAGATCTAGGGAGCCCAGATTTTGTGAGCTACGATGAAGAAATCAATTTATAAATCTGAAAGCAGATTAATACTGAACTCTTCTGAAAGAGCAGTCTGAGTACTTAAGTGTTCATTTAGTGCTTAGCATAAAATAATTTATCAAAAGAAAAAGCAGTACTCAAATATAAGCAGTTCAGTGCCACTTCTGCAACTACTTTAACCATACTAAGCATGAAGTTCTTAGACTTGAAAATTAAGGGTAACAGTTGCCATGAAAGCGTATTAATTACACTTGAAGACAAGTATTTGCCAGGTAGTGGGATTCATAAGCCAGGCTCCTTTATACAATAGCTACTAAATCAGAATTTATAAACAAAACTAAGCCGAGCCATTTAACTTTATGCCTATTCACAGGCCTTCTGAAAGCACATCAGACAACTCAGAAGCGAACCTCTCAAGGCCACACGCGCCGGACCCTTCCCACCCTTCCCTCTTCCGGCAGAGAGACGAGCCTGATCCGCCCCCGGCCGCGCCAAACGGATCAGATGTGACCGGCTGGTGGCCGGGGATGACCCAGGCCCCGCCACGGCCTGACGCGCCCCGCCTTACGCCAACAGCTTCCAAACGGGGGGCGGCCCTGAGGGATCCCCACCCGCGCTCCCGAGCGGGGGAAGCAGGAAAGCGCCGTGCTCGTACCGACCTGAGGGCCAGGCTCATCGTGCCGCTGCCGGGAAGCCGGGTCCGGCAAACGCGCCCCCTCCCCTCCGCACGGCCCGGCCGCGTCCGAACCCCAGCAACGCCGCGCTCCTGCCCTGGACGACGCCGTTCAAGCCGCGCCCCCACCAATTCCCTATGTCTGATTGGCCGAGGGTCGATAAACTCCCGCCTGCGAGTCCTAGGCGCTCTGATATTGGCTGAGATCCTGCCACTCAGCGCGGAAGGGGCTGTCCCTGCTCTGAGCTGGCGATGGCTCGCGGCAGCGCCTTTGGCCGCTGAGCCGTTTCGGCTGCGAAACGGGCAATATGAGAAAGTTTTCCTAAGGAAGGATGTTTCTTGATGTTTGATCTTGATTTTCAAACCTAATCAACAAGAAAGGAGATTTAATTCTTGAAACAGATAGACGCTACAAAGCAAGCTTAAAGTGATGTCCAGGCGTTATAAAGAAAAATCTTTTGTTGGAATTTCCTTGTTAAGGTCTGGCGCACGACGTGTTTCAGTGATGTCAGACAAACAATTCAGAATTTCTTGGCCACAATTTGGCAGAACCCCCAAAGTACGGAAGAAATTATTAAAGGCAACTCAGCAACTGTGCTGAATCAGCTCCAGCAGACCACTTACCAAGCTACCCACCGACTCAAGGACTGGGCATGTGGACTAATTAGCATGGGAAGTAAGAGAATAATTAACACACAGAAGATAGAATAATAATTAATAATAGAGCTATGTAACCTGAAGCCAATGAACATTAATGCATTTGTTAAAAACGCCAATCACTTGTTTTTAAAATTTTTAAAAGTTTAATAGTAATAAATTGGTTATAAAAATAGTAATACAATTAGAGTAATAATAATTTGGACAAACTGAATTAGGACAATATGAGACAATAAAGACAAAGAGTTACAGACGTCCGGGTACCTTTTTCTAGGCATCACCAGCCTGAAAAAGGACACGTGTTAACAAAGGATTAACCCTTAAAAACAATAGCCTGTTGCATATTCATACCCCTCATACATGATGCATAAATTCCATTCAAATACAGGATTCTGTCTGGTAATTGTCAACTTCTTCCTCCAAATCCTAACAGCGCCTTCGAGGCGGGAAGAAGTTCATTTCTTCTGATAAGAGGGCCATAAATTCTTCTTCTCTGAAAGATTTAGGTGTCCTGTGGCTGCTATCTCACTGCGAGTCCTTTCTTTTTTAGAAAAGTATCCTACATATTTCCTACATTTCTATTTTAACAATTTTTATAACCTAAAACTATATTTAACACAGTACTTAAGAAAACTAATACAGCATTACTTTCTAACACAACACATATAATATTCATTTTAATATTTGCAAAAAGCCAATCATAAAATACATGCATTTTTCACAGGAAGCATTAACCAAATGGTGAGTGAAGTGTGGGAAAGTAGCACCAGGAGCCCCCAACTGCACCAAGAGCCCCAAATTGCGCTGATTCATCCCCACTCTCACTTCCTCTGCAAGCTGATCCTGGATCTCAGCATAGGGGCCCTTGGCTCTTGCCTGAGCTGTACTGGGGTTATTCCTGTTCTTGTACTGTGTGCTGCTCTTGCTGACATAGCAGAGTTCGTGGCCTGGCCACGAACTTGAGTCATTACCTTGCCATTGTCTACAGTCACTGAGCTGCTTACAGGTCAAGTTACTCTGCAGGGAGGTCACAATCCCTGCCTGTGTTGTGACTGCGCTTCGCTTCCAAGTTGTCCTCTCTCATGGTGTACCCGTGCCCTGGCTGCTCTGTGTCAAGCAGAGTGAAATACCTGATACTGATAGTCTGTGTGTGCTTCTGGGAACTGGAGATCCACATTCAGGTCCCTACTTCTAAATTTTATAAGCTAAAAAGTTGCTCCAGAAACCAAAGTTCCATTCTTCATACATTGATTTAAGTTAGCAGCAGTGCTCATACTGCATGTGAAATAGAGATGCAAAGAATTCCAAAGAGAAAAGCCAGGCTCAAATAATAATATCTAAAAATATGGTGGTAGTAGCAGTGACTTATAAATCCTTGCATTTTCAAAGTTGGATAAACCCGTCCTAAAATGACCTCTTATGAATAGAGTTGGTAAGTTAGAATAGCACTTGCCTGTTCCTCATGCATACATATTGCCAGCTCAATAAGGAAAATAATTAATAATGAAATATACTTAAAGATGTTACTGGCTTTTACTCATCTTTTTTTTTTTTTTTTTTTTTCAAACTCATCTATTGCTTTTAAAAAGTCATTTGTGGGGCTGTCTGCCAGGTCTGTCTTCCCTTTGAGTGAAAATAAATTCTTCTGTAGTCCTGATTTTATTAGTATTTGAAACTATCCTACCACTCTGTTCTCCTAAACTGAATTTGAGTGCGCAGAAGACTATAAACCTCATCCCAACTGCTCAAAATCAGATCACATATCAGAACTGTAATTAAATTAATCCTGAAATTTTTAAAGGAGAAGTTGGGCAAGATTTCATGCAAGTCAAGAGAGTTCTGTTCATGTCACTCTTAGAACAAATCATATGTAAAAGTACAAAGCCATATTAAAAACATACCAAGTATCATTGCCAGTTTGATGATTGTGAATGCATTTCTTTGTGCATCTGGACGAAACTCCTGGGAAATACCTGGCACAATTGCAGAAGTGTTGCCTAAGTTTCTGAGCCTTTTTCCATGTCAGGTCCTTTTAATTTTTTTGTTTTGGTTTGTTTTTTTTTTTTGGGGGGGGGGGGGGGGTTGGTTGTTGTTCTTGGTTTTTGTTTGTTTGTTTGGGTTTTTGAAGTATTTATTGTTTGGTTTTCCAATTTTAATTTCTGCTGAGTGCCTCATTGCCTCCCCAGGACTCTGTTGGGCATGTGTGGGAATATGCAGTTGGCGCTAAAATAATTTTTTAACCTATAATTTTTAAATTATTGTGAGATTAGTCTGTCCAATAAAATCTGAGTCGTTAGGAGTAACCATGCTGAAGACGGTTTTGGGTAGCACAGTAAAAGCAAGGAGCAGACTTATAACACCGCTGGTTTTTATTTTGATATTCGATTCTGTTATTTTCATGGTAAATGAAGCCCCCGCCCGACTTGTGGCCACCCGGTGGCGTCGCTCCCCGCAGCGCGGCGCTGGCGCGGTCAGCGGGCAGGACAGCGAGGGGACATTGCCACCCTAGGGACACTGCACGGGAAGGGGCATCCCGCCCCTACGGAGCCTGCACGTGCAGTAACAGGCTTTGGGGTAGGATCCCACTACGCCAAGCAAGGCGCGGCTGTGTAAGCTAGTAAAGTGACTTCGCAGCATTCTGGAGTGCCTGGACTACTGATGCACCTCGAACGGCTTTCTGACTGCCCTGAAAACCCAGGGCAATACAGCTAAAATGTTTTGGCTAGCAGCTCCCTCGTGTAATAGTTAAAGTCAAATAAATTTAAAACAGAACATAATGAATGGGTTTTTTTTTTTTCATTACTTCTCGATAATTTCTATACTTCCTAATTCAATTTGAAAGTGAAAGGACTTTAGATGGAGTAGTAGTATTTTGGGTAATACAGGGTTGAATTTTTAGACCCAAGAGGTACTGCTTACTGATTTAAGTTACATGTGCATTAATTATAAATAGGAACTTGGACCAGTGTTGGTTGAATGCTGAGACCTAGATTTTTAACATTAAATAATAATAATAATTCCTCCTCTTCCTCCACCTTTATCTCCCTCAGGCTCTCATTAGCAGATCTGCATTACTTTGTTTTCTTTGGCTACAGATGTCTGCTTTTACAAGGCAAAGTGCATGTACAATGTGTAAACATTTTAAATGCAGTTTCTTTCTCAGAAGCATAATTCTGCTAGGAACTTGTAAATATAGTCCATCTAGAATGAAAAGTGCTTCTGTTGAGAAATACATAGAAATCATTACTTAAGTGCATAGGATTATAATATTTTATTATGATAATACATGAAAAAAAATTATGTGCAAACTGTAGTTTAACATTGTAACAGCCTTGACAGATTACAGAACAAAACTTCCCATCTGATTTTTATATCAACTCCCCAGTCTATTGAAAACTGCATCAACATATATTTAGATGTTACTAAGAAATCAACATAGTTCTAAACGTTCACATGACACAGTATTTAAACTTACAATGCATTTTTCAAATAGTTAATCCAAATAGTGTTAAAGGACCACTGTCAAACTCTTATGATTAAAATTTGTTAAGTCTTAACAAAAATAATCAGAAACCATTCTCTTAAGATAATTTAAATATTATTTATCTAGTAGTGAATTTCTTGTAATACAAAAAATAATTTCATGACTCAAAAAACTACTTTCATTTGGATTAGCAGCAGTTTACTAACAAACTCCACTTTGGGTTACGTGCATGTAAAGTTCATTTCTGAGCTAGGAAATTATCCCCTAGATTTTGGTAAAGTAAAAAAGTCAAAGTTTTGGTTCGTACTTAGTGGACTTAAGCATAGCTTAATAGGGCATTTTGACAGTGATCTGACCATTTAAGGATCTTTGCTGATAGAGGTACTGAGCAGAGATTTAAACACAAATTATGGAGGATGGAGGTTATTCTTTCCTTCTGAACTGATGTTGCCTGTGAGTCTTCTCGTAAAAGCTCAGGCTTTAAAATATAGTAAAATCTGGCTACGGAGATTCTAATATTGGATCAAATAAACAAACTGATAGAAGTATAACACAGAATGCCAATTCAAAGTGATCTTACTTTTCTAGTGATCATCTGCAAAACTTAGCAACTTGACATCCATATTGGCAGGCTTTGGATTTCTTGGTGACTGCTTTAACGCACAGGGTTACCACCAGGGGTCCCAGAGTCTTCACAAAAGCATTGTTTAAAAAGAATGATTATTACTGGTGTTACACCACTGTCAACTAAATTGCAGGAATTCAAATAATGTGAGGTAACCTGTGACACCATGGCATCCTCTGGATAAGAAATATATATACTTCAGCCTGCTTCCCATGCTGTTTTTGTATTTCTTCCTCTGCCACTGAGGCAAAGATAAACACCTCTTGGTTTTATGATATAAGTCTACCCACTGAACACTCCTCATCAT